>NW_026705571.1:300000-588450 GCF_029867415.1 Vicia villosa
AGATTTAACGAAAGTCTTTGATGTTTTTTTTCATTTTTAGATTTGCATCTTACAAAATAGTATTTGCCAAACCAGCTAAATTAGCATGTCTTGAAGTTTTATGTTTATGAATATCATCTCTCATTGAACTAATCAACAGTATTGCTTATGCCATGTAATGTTGATGTCTATGAAATTCTAGCTTTTTGCTCTCATTAGTTGTCTGTTCTTATTGTTTTTTTTAACACTTCATGTTGTTGAATTCTGTGTCATCAATCTTTATGTATCATGAAATTTGAAGTAATATTTGGTAATTAATTTTTTTCCTCTTTGCAAGGAAGACTCTGGGTTTGTGCCTATATTTATGTACGCCATATTTGGGTCTTCTCGCCAGCTTGCAGTCGGTCCGGTAGCATTGGTTTCTCTTTTGGTCTCTAATGTTCTTGGTAGCGTAGCTGATACATCCAGTGAATTATACACAGAGTTGGCAATTTTATTGGCCCTTATGGTTGGGGTACTGGAGTGCATAATGGGACTATTGAGGTATTTTCTCTCTCTTTCATATAGGGCTGCAGAAACAGAGTTTTCTTCTTTTGTCTTTATCTCCTAGGACATCTTCTATAATAACTAAATATTAAATTGTACTTTTACCTCAGTGATCATGCATCTAAACATGTACAAATGATCAATTGATTATTTTGATATGCCATTGCCAATAAACATTGCTGCAGTTTAGCCATTATAATTATAATGGCTTAAATTACATACATACTACTTTATTTTAATGGCGAGAGGAGGGTTTGAACTTTTTTATCAGTTACATGGTTTTGACAACTTACTAGTCAGCATCAAGCCTGACTTTTCTCATGAAAGTGTTTTGATGGATAACCTATAAGTACCTGTCTTGGTTTTTACAGGCTTGGGTGGCTGATCCGTTTCATTAGCCATTCTGTAATATCTGGCTTTACAAGTGCTTCAGCTATTGTGATTGGTTTATCTCAAGTAAAATACTTTTTGGGGTATGATATAGACAGAAGTAGCAAGATTATACCGTTGGTTAAAAGTATAATAGCTGGAGCTGATAAGGTATGCAATAAATTTTGAAAATGAATTTCCATTAAAGTTTCTTCTACTAGGTGTGATTATCTACCAAATTTTCTGGTTAAAAAACATATGGTTGTAGTTCTAGAATACCTATAGATGTTACTAAATTATTTAGGATACTAAAGAAATTAGGATAAAGTTTGATGAAATACAAAGTTAGGTTTTGTAGGGTGGACTATTGGTGGAAATGTATTTGTTGCGTTTTTAATATTTATTTCATTAATTTAATCGATGGACAATTTTTCCATACGATACACAGGGTTTTATATACAGAACAGAACACGACTATTATTAGAATAGGGCACAAGGTTAAAAGAAAATGATGCCTATTAGTTCTACTAAAAAGAGTGAAACCAAAGAGAAAAGAACAGGATGTCCTGTTCATGCATCAAACCCCTAGTTAGGGATAACTTATTAACTGCACCGATGTAGTGAACCCTACTTGCCAAATTGGGAGTTTGGGTTTGATGGCTTCTTGGTTCAATTCATGTAAGGAAGGACAAGAACTTTTTAGGAACAGATGTTTAATTTTTCAGAGTGAATTAAGTCTCAGAAGGTCAGAAAAGCAAATGAAAGAGAATACTTTTGGGAAGAAAACTAACTTCACATTTATGATTCCTTCAGCATCATACTCAGAAATCAGAATTGAACAAGAAATTTGAATAAATGCATAAGTAACATTCAAATAGACCTCATTTAACTCATCCTAAGAGGATTATTAGGATTTAGTTTAGCTTCCCGTTAAACCCATGCAGGAAACATGAAAACTAAAATAGTGGCTAGTAATACCAAAGTAATAGTATAAACTAAATTAAATTGATATGTAGGGACCAATGATTTTCAAGGATTTTTAAATAGGTTCCTAGTTTGCATTATTAACTTAGGTCTTTTTAGAAGGTGAGGGAATTTGCTACTGATAACCTTGAATTTGCATATTATATACATAGTAGTTAAATGAACTGGTATTTATGGCTAAAATTGTAGCTTTGAGCAGTTCTTCAGATGCCAGTTATCCTTTTCTAGTAGACATTTAGGAAATCATTATTTTTAATGTACTTTATCACATTGCTTGATCATAAGTTAAAGTTCAATTTATTTCAATTTAACAAGTTAAAGTTCCCTCTAAAGTTTGTAATACATTATTTTGAAGTTCAGCCTGCAATGATCTTTTACTTAATGCTTTTAAATCATCATTTATGTTCAGTTGTCTATCTTTTCTTTTTTCTGAAGTTGTTCTGGTGCCATACCCATCAAACCCCTTAATTTAACAGAAGTGTTTTTCCTTTTGTAGTTTTCATGGCCCCCTTTTGTAATGGGATCAGTTATGCTGGCAATACTTCTTGTCATGAAACATCTGGTATGAATCTATCAATCAATCTCTGATGTTTGGTTAAATACTTATATTACTTATGAATATCCTGCTCATTGTATGATGTTATATATCCAGGGAAAATCGAGGAAATACTTGCGATTCTTGAGGGCTTCAGGTCCTCTTACAGCAGTGGTTCTGGGAACGCTTTTTGTAAAAATATTTCACCCACCATCAATTTCTTTGGTAAGAATCAAATGGATCTTGGTGAAGCTACAAAACTAGATTTAAAAATTAGATAATTAAATTAAAGCCTTATGTTATTATAATTTATACCCCTCTATAATTGCTGTGCATAAAATTGCTAAAAAATATATTCAAAAACTTTGATAGTTTTCTTCTTGGAAAAACAGTAATAACTTACGTGGTTGATCCTACTGACTTAATTAACTACTCTTGGTTATGACTTTAATCCAAATACACGTTGTTCATGTTAGTTTGCTTTTTGTTTAAAGAATTGGATATTGGATAATGTATTGTATTCAGATTCAAAAACAGAAATATACTAGTTCCTATTTTGCTGAGTTAGTTCCAATTTTTACCTAATTGAACTAATACTTATAAAAAATATGAATGCTTCTAGTTTTCTTTTGGCATGTATTCGCTTGACACTGACATTGAAAATGACTTTGAAAACTATCTCCCAGATGTGATTATAGTTTTGTGCACTGAACCAGTAAAATTCGTATCAAATTTTGTTTTGTACATTTTCTTTTCAATTGATATTTTAGAGCTTTTTATCTTTGTGTCTTCTTGAAGAAGCCAGCTTTATTGAAGATTATTCTAAATATTCATTTAACCCGTCAATATATTATAAAAACTACTGTTTTAATTCAATGACAAACCCTATTTATAAAATCATTTGAGTCTACTGCCACACTGTGCTCCAAAAAGTTTGTTGTGGCCCATTCATTTTCTCTGCTCCCCTCTCTAAATTGACTGTCCTAACTAAGAAATCCGGGCTTTGTTGTCTGGTGTGGTCATTCAGTTTTTGATATTTTAAGTACTACTAGATATGAAAATTGCTTTAATCTTCTCTGAGTTACTCCTTATTTTGTTGGCATGGATGTTCTTTTGTGAATGACTACCATGACTAATTTGGGCCAGTGATTCACCAACATTTTAATGAAGCTGATATCAATTAAATTAACTTGATAAAGGTAATTGTTTTTTAATTAGGTGGGAGAGATACCGCAGGGCCTCCCCAAATTTTCTGTTCCAAGAGCTTTCGAGTATGCACAGTCCTTAATTCCAACTGCTTTTCTTATAACTGGTGTGGCTATACTGGTAAGATTTCTGTTTTCTCCTAATGAATTTTCCTTTTAGTTTAATTGAAGTAATAAATTGGTAACTTTGTTCTCAAATTCACTAAATTTTCAATATACAGGAATCTGTAGGAATTGCAAAGGCATTAGCTGCAAAGAATGGGTATGAGCTGGATTCAAATCAAGAGGTATATTTCTTTCCAAAATATATTTACATGTACAACTCCCTGATTGTCTCTGTTTTACATAAGTATGTCCGTTCAAGTTATGCATCCTCAAAATTTGAGCAATACTGCTCCAACCTATAAGTGGATATGTAAGGGGTACCTCCCTAGTAGTATTGTCAAATTTCTTCCCCGAAATGGCAGATAAAGTGCCAAGCCGCCATAGGCCGAATCGGCATATAGATGTAGTAGATTTTTGTCTGGCCGCTATAATCCTCCATGCCACGGATATATCTGTTCCCTCGGTTTATTCAAGAGTCTAATTGGTAAGCTAGTTTGCTTTTCTAGAAAATGGCTTTTGTATTGCTGTAGTTAGTTATAGGAAATAAGACAGGTTTCTGTTTTGTTGATAAAAATAATGCTCTGTAATTATTCTTCTGAATGATTTTGAACAGTTGTTCGGTCTTGGTGTTTCCAATGTTCTTGGTTCATTCTTTTCAGCATACCCCACCACAGGTCAGACTTCTATTTGACTTTGAAACTTACAGTAGGTAGTCAATACTTTGTAGTTGGCTACTTGGCTTTTGGTACCAAAGCATCATCATATTTCCATATTATGTTTTACCTGAGATGAATATAAATCTTGAATTGATTTTTTCCCCTTTTAAATGAGTTATGCAGGATCCTTTTCAAGATCAGCTGTTAATCATGAAAGTGGTGCTAAATCAGGAGTATCTGGAATAGTTTCGGGGATCTTAATTACATGCGCACTTTTGTTTCTAACGCCACTATTTGAGAGCATACCTCAGGTTTGCTACAAGTTTTTATAGGTCATTTATGTCATGTTAAAAGTGTTTTTTTCCTGATGTGATCCGAGTCAGACTATTTTTTTTTTTTAAATTGGAGATTAATTTGATCATTCACTGGTTAATATAATAATTGATTTAAGGACCAAATTATTAGAGAAAGGGCAACCTGGTTGGTTGTATGGAGCTCCTGTCATAATGGCTCAAACAAGGGAAGGGCCAGAGTTATTTTGGATCTTTTGTAGAGAGCCTTACCTTGTATTTTCCAAAGCCTAATTCCATGGCTCAAACCCGCGACCTCCGGTCACATGGAAACAAATCTAAACTTTGCGCCAAGGCATCCTTTAATTTAAGAACCTAATTGATTTCCAAATTTTTTTAGAGAATCATCTTAATATGCCCCTACACATCTATTGAGTAGTTTGATTTTTTTACCCAATGACATTCCATAGGACATACATTAAGGCTAGCAAAATTATTGAGCCGTTTTCCAATTTCTTTTCATTAAATTCTAAATTTGTATTACTTTATTCCTACTTTGTTACACCGACATAATACTAATTTTGAATATTATGTTTGCAATCCAGTCTGCTCTTGCTGCCATCGTGATCTCTGCTGTGATTGGTCTGGTAAGCTTGCTCTTTGTGCCGATATATATATATATATATATATATATATATATATATATATATATATATATATATATATATATATATATATATATATATATATATATATA
This sequence comes from Vicia villosa, assembly GCF_029867415.1. Lineage (NCBI taxonomy): Eukaryota > Viridiplantae > Streptophyta > Magnoliopsida > Fabales > Fabaceae > Vicia > Vicia villosa. The sequence continues at coordinate 305,427 of NW_026705571.1, forward strand.
TATATATATAATTGAGATACATTTTTATGTTGGTGATAATATAAATATTGATAATGATACATCCTAAATATGAATCTTAATTTTTTGACTCCATCCTTATTCAGACTGTTGCGAGATTTTATTCGACATTGGTAACATACAATGGTACAATAATCTAGTTTGTTTTCATTGTGAAATCAGTTACCAAACAAAATTCTAATCGATACTGATAACATACATTAATCTAGTTTAGTTTCTATGTGAAACTTACAAATATGTTTATTTAGTTTATAGTATTATTCCATTTTGCAAAGCATTTGTTTCGTTAATAAATATCTAGCTTGTATAGAATATTTTGTTGCCTATCCCATTTGTTTTTATAATTTGCTTATTCACAATCAAAATGATGTATTTTAGAAAACTTGAGTTAGCTTCCATATCTTGTATGTCTAAACTCACTGATCACGTTTGCTCTTGATCAGTTTACAACATCTAAGCATTTATTTTAACTGCTAAACATAATTTTTTCAGGTAGATTATGATGAAGCCATTTTTTTGTGGCGTGTAGATAAAAAAGATTTTCTTCTTTGGACCATTACTAGCACTATGACATTGTTCCTTGGTATTGAGATTGGCGTACTTGTTGGGGTGAGTACAAGGGGAACTTTCTTATGTTAATAAGTAATTGTCACATGACTCTCATAAGGGTTTTGAAATTGTAGGTTGGAGCGTCACTTGCTTTTGTCATTCATGAGTCAGCAAATCCACACATTGGTAAAGTTTATTTGGTAAATTGAGGATATAATGTGTTTGTTCAAGTGCATGAAGATAGATAGATACACATGGTGTAAAATATGTTGGTTTCTTAATACTATTGTTTGTGGTGTGCTGCAGCTGTTTTGGGTCGTTTGCCAGGGACAACGGTTTATAGAAATGTTAAACAGTATCCTGAAGCATATACATACAATGGAATTGTAATTGTTCGTATTGATGCTCCTATTTATTTTGCAAATATCAGTTACATAAAGGACAGGTAACAATAAATGAGTTGTAATTGACATATATCTGATCAAGATTATTGTTTAATTGATTTAGAGTTCTATATCAGGTTGCGGGAATATGAAGTTGTTGTTGACAGCGCTACAAGACGTGGACCCGAGGTAGAAAGAATCAGTTTTGTGATTCTAGAGATGGCGCGTAAGTGCTGCTTAACCTGTGCACAAAGAAGCATTAACTGCATTTTCATGCGTCTTAATACTATTATAAGCCAACATATTTCTGAGCATTCTGGGATTTTATATCTTGATTTTTTTTATTTCTTTTATTCTCTCTTTAGTTTTATGGTTGTTCATGCTTTCTTTTATACTATATCTTCTCATAAACTCAATTATTAAAGATGGTGATGAAAATTAAGTCTCGTTTGTTCTATGATGTGGTTATGATGGATGCAGCTGTGACCTACGTAGACTCTAGTGCTGTTCAGGCTTTGAAAGACTTGTATCAAGAGTACAAATTACGGGACATTCAGGTATAGCGAGATTTTTGACTTTTAACGATTGTTTAACTCGAGAAATTATCAGACAAGTCCTTTATTGCTCTTCCCACCAACACACTTTATCTTTTTTACTTTGCAGATTGCAATATCCAATCCAAACCCAGATATTCTGCTTACTTTGTCTAAGTCCGGTCTGGTGGAGTTGATAGGCAAAGAATGGTACTTCGTGAGAGTACACGATGCTGTTCAAGTTTGCTTGCAGCATGTTCAAAACTTGAAACCAGGATATGAAAGTTCACAATCATCACGCTCTTCTTCATCAGAAGACAAACCAAGCATGTTCTCACAATTGTTTAAACAGAGAGATAGTCGTACAACTACCGACTTAGAGTCTGGTAATGGAAGACCTCCACTTGCCCCGATCAGAGATTCCCAATCGGAGCCATTGTTGCCAAAAGAACTGCCAAAAGAACGTTGAAGTTCACTTTGTATTGTAAAGATATGTTTTTTTTTGTTTGGAAAAACCAACTCTATATTATAAAGAGAAAAAAGAACTATTGTAAAAATATGTAGTTAGTCATTCTTTCAAGGTGAAATGAAAGGTAATCAAGCGAGTGTTAAACAATTATGATCTATGTAATATTTGATTGGCAAGTTGTTGTAAATTGTAAAATATACTGAATGAAATTCTATGAAAGAATTTTTAGTGTATATACTATGCTCTGGTATCTTAAAATCTTTGTTTTTGCCAAGAAGCTGGTGACACTGTTAAATGATGCACCCAAATCTCCATAATACTCACCTCCAGCACACCCTGGCTTCATGCATTTGAAATGGTCTGCTAACAAGTTACATCAAAACTTTGTTAGAAGATACCAGATTCGTTAATCACTTTAGCTATGGATATGGTTTAGTACAGCAGTATTAGACTTTATTTTGATAGTCATGCTTAGGTTTAATGTTAAGTTGTAATACATATTTCAGTTAGTTTGTTAATTACTGTTAGTTTGTTACTAGATGTTAGTTAGATAGTTGAGTTGATTACTCAGTAAGGTACAAGCTATAAAGGTTGTAATGTTACATTCATTTATTAAATGAGAGAACACATTACACCAGTTAATGCTTGTGGCATTTTTTTCACTGTTATTTATCTTCATTTTTCATTCCTGGCTCTGCATAATTGCATCTGATGCGCTAGCAATTGATATCAAGAGCCAGGTTTGAAATCTGAGAAACCTCTTGATGGAAGTAATTGGAAACGATGGTGTACATTGATGAAGGCACTATTTGGAGTTTAAGAAATGTTTGAAGTGGTACAAAATAGGCACGGAGAACTGAGCAATAATCCAACCGAGGTACAAAGAACATCTTCGAAAGATGCAAAGAAAACGATTACAGAGCTCTATTCTACATTTATCAGTGTTGATTCTAATAGTTTTGAAAAAATTTCAAAAATAACAAGATCTAAGGAGGCTTGGGATATATTAGTGAAATCCCGATGGTTTTGACAAGGTTAAGAAAGTGAAGCTCTAGTCCTTAAGAAGGAAGTGTGAACTGCGACATATCTCAAACAAAGGCATTGTGGTAAAGCCATAACTAATCAACATATCGTTGAGAAAGTAATGAGAACTTTGAGTCCTCAATTTGATTTTATTGAGGTGGCAATTGAGGAATCAAAGGATGCAAGTGCTATACTGATGGAATATCTACAAAAGCTCTTTAGAAACTCATGAATTTGGTGGGATTGAAAAAGGAGCTGAAAAATCAGTAGAAAAGGAACTTGATTCCCAAACCAACAAGAAATATAGCCTTGATAAGAAGAAACAGAAGAAAGACAGAAAAGTTCAACAAAGGAGGAAATTTGTCTAACTACAAAGGAAAGATTAAGATTGATGACAAAGCTGAATACTCCAAGAGAGATAGAGGTTTTTCCAACAATCAAGAAAAGAAAAAAGAATATGACAAGAAGAATATTCAATACTTTGATTGTGAGAAGTCTGGACACTAAGCTGATGAATGCTGGAATGCTCTATATTAAGATATCAATCATCACACATTGGATTACCTTCACAGGTTGCATCCATTAGTAAGACTGCATCAGAATCATCAGGGGAAAGATGTATGTCATTACATTTGCTAATGAGTATACCATGATGTTTTGATTTTGAATGGAGATAAAGAACTCTAGATGTATTTCATTAATTCACCATATTTTGTATGTATATATTGTCAAACATTAGTTATATGAAAGTGTTTCAAATGCTAATTACTTTAATAACTTTTTTAAGAAAAAAATTATTTTAATTTGTTATAAATGATATTGTAAAATGTTTATGTGATTTTGTTGTTGAATTACGAGAGTTCTTTACAAAATATTTTTTATTATATTCACTATAATTATTATTATAAAAAAATTGAGCAAACTATAAACTCTATTATCTTGTTCTTTGTCTTCAATTTGTTTGTTCGACATGATATAAAGAAAGTTCAATAAAAATAATTTAAAATTATTTTAGAGAATTATATTAAAAATATATATTAAAATTTCTATTCTTTAATATTTATAATTAAAAAACAATTGCAAGAAAAATACAAACAATGTTCTCTAAGTTTATGAAAATAATATGTATCAACGTTAATAATTAATTGTTAAGTTAATATAACTTTTTTGTATTTGTTAGGATATGAATTTGTGACCTCTAACACTATGTGAATTTGTTTTTCAAAAGTGAAAATGAAATTTAGAAGGTGTATACATAGGAAGGTGGGTGACATGGCGCAAAATAATTTGAAGAGTTAACATTAGAATACACGCTTTTTGGTTTAATATATCATAGTAATAGATTGTCAGCATAATGTGATTTGTTGTCATATTTATGATTATTTTGCTGCATTATTTAGTCTTTTTAGAATTACTCATTTTGTTCTACAATGAGTGATCCAATTGACTATTTCACACATATTAAAAAAAGTGTAGAAATGAAAAAGAGAGAATGATATTTTTGCTAAAATATCCATTACGAAGTATTGGGAGTGATGAAAATAGTAATAATTAAAGGGTACGATAAAAAAATGAAATTAATTTACATTATAAATTGAAATGATAATTCATTTTTGGACACTTTATTATTTCAAATGGGCCACTCATCGTGGCATAGAGGGAGCAACATTCATGGCTAATGATTTACAGTTCATTGACTTTTATAACTAATGAGGGCACTATATTGATAAGAGTGTAGACTCATTAATATATTAATATATTTGACAGAAGCATAAACAATGGTTTATGAAAAGTAACTAAATTGTCACGCAAAAGGTTAACAAGTTATGAGAATTAAAACATGTCAAATTACCTCACGGGTATCGAGATTCAAACTAACTAAAATAATCTTGAAAGCGCCATGAATCAATTATATGTTGGACCTTCACCAAAGGATTCTTGCCACCGTACGAGACATTTATATGATAGACCTTCACTAATGGATATTTATCGTCCTACGAGACAATTATATGTTGGACCTTTATTGAAGGATCTTTGCCTCCGTACGAGACAATTATATGCTTGACCTCCATCGAAAGATCCTTGCCATCTTACGAGGCAGTTATATGTTGGACATTCATTGACGGAGCATTGCCGCCTTACAAGGCAATTATATGTTAGAGCTTCACTGAAGGATAGCGACTTTCCTACGAGGCAATTATATACTGAACCTTCACTAAGGGATCATAGTCGTCCTACGAGGCTGTTAGGTGCCAAATTGTGTTTATATTTAGTTTAATTAATGGCACCTTTCGACCGTTTTTATCGGATATTCGTACAATTCCCTGAAGTTTTAGATAATTATTTATGGTTTATAATATTAAGCTTTCATTTTATGTTAATATGTGTTTTAGTTATGATTTTGTAGGTTTTAGCCAATTTTGGGGAAGTTTGGAGCTTGTTTTGAGCTTTGCAAGAGAGTGCCTGGCAGAAGTATGCGCGCGTCGCGCTGGGATGTGGGCGCGTCGCGCCCTGGGCAAGATATTTTGGAGCTTCCAGACAGAGAGTTGCGCGCGTCGCGCGCATGGGCGGTTTATAATTTTAAGTGTATTGGCGCGAAGCGCGCTGGAGGGCGCGACGCGCCCTGGACAGATTTCAGAAATACTATATAAAGGAGTTTTCAGATATTTTAGGTTGGTTGGTTGATTTTGAGAGCTAAAGAACACTTGTGCACTGTAGCAAACAAAGAATCGAAGATTGGAAGCTTTGATCGTCGATTAATCGCCTTTGATGCTTGTTGATCTTCATCCTTTACTTCTTGAGCAAGCTACCATTTTCATGGATAGCTAAATCTCTTTTGTATCAAGATAAGATGTAATCTTCCTAGCCTTTTGTAGGTTTTTCTTGTGAATATATGTGTATGAACAAGTGATGATCAATATAGATGGTTTAGTTTGTTTATTAAAGCCTTTTCTTTGGTATAAGTGTTTGAGACATCAATATTTGTATCTAGATATAACTTTATCATCTATCAAACTATAAATTGCAGACATGGATTTAGCGTTTGATGTTTACTTAGTATCGGTTTTAAAACGTTATTTGTATTGTTTAAACGGTGGAGAAATCGTCGGTTAAACAATACGGTAAATCTAACTATATCGTTGCGGACACGGACGATATAGGCGTCGATACGTAATTATGTTGATCGTTACCATGTTCATATACGTATATTTATAAGGAGACATACAAATTTAGGTCGATGAAATCGAATCTTGATACATTTTCTTTAACTTAGAACTTTCATTAATTTACTCTTTGCTACTAAAAGAATTGAATGACCTTTTGCAAACCCAAATTTAAAGTAACATTAACTCAAGACAAAATAGGCTATAGAACGGCGGTGATATCGCAATAATCCCTGTGGATACGATAATAACGAAAAGTACACCACAATACTCTTTCAACAAAATGGCGCCGTTGCCGGGGATTGTTGTTTAGATATTGCAAGCATTGCAATAGTATGTTTTGTATTGAGTCTTATAATTAATATCTTGTTTCTAAATTTATTTTCCTTGTGTTTGTTAATTTGCTTGGTTAGTTTTTCAGATTACAGTTTATGCGAGGACGTGTACCTGCAGATCAACTCCTTTTTGATCCTGAGATTGAGAGGACTGCTCGTAGAGAGAATAGCAAAACTCGTAGGAGGAGACAACTAGCTAGGGAAAGAAGACAACAACAAGAGGCATCTTCTTCTTCAACTCCGGTTGAAAACTTAGTTGAGGGAGAAATGGCAGGAGAGATTCCTAATGTTCCAGCTCGAGGGCCTTGTGTTAATAGCCCTCGACTCAATGCACAATTTGCTCGTGATCAAGCCAATGGAAGAAACTCCGAGATGAAAACGGGGTTACTTCAATTACTTTATCAGAATCCTTTCACAGGGGCAGATCACGAGGATCCATTTACTCATCTAACAAAGTTCTACGAGATCGCCGGAACAATTGGTGCTCCGGAAGACCAAGAAGAACAGGTGTTCAGGAGACTTTTTCCTCATTCCTTAATTGGAAAAGCTAAGGAATGGTACCTTGATCAACCTAATAATGTCATGACAAATTGGAACGAGTTAGAAGAGAAGTTCTTGGATCGGTTCTTTCCTCACAATAGGTTCATGGAAGCGAAAACTTCTATTGCGGTGTTCTCTCAAGGGTCGAATGAATCTCTCAATGAAGCATGGGAGAGGTTCAAGTCCATGGTTAGAAAGTGCAAAGGTCATGGGTTTGATGAGTTGTCTCAAATCCATATCTTTAGAAATGGACTCCAACCTCAACCAAAAACTCTTTTAGATGCTACCGCGGGTGGTTCGTTGATGTCAAAAACTGCTGCAGAAGCGATTGCTATCATTGATAGAATGGCTTTGAATGATCATCAAGGGCAACACAACCGTAGTGCATTGCAAAGAAAACCGGGAGTTCTTGAATTGAATACTAGTGATGCAATACTTGCTCAAAACAAGTTATTGACACAACAAGTAGAATTGCTCACTCAACAAATGTCAAAACTCCCTCAACAAATCAAAGAGATAAATGGGAGCCCTTCTAAAAATCAACATGTGATGTGTTGTGAATTGTGTAGGGGTGACCATCAAACAGGTTTTTGTCCTCCACCGGGTGAAGAGGTGAATTATGTGTCTAATCCTAATCAAGGATATGGTGGAAGACAACAACAACAACCTTACAACAATAACCAAGGTTACCAACAAAGAGGTAATCAAGGTTATCAACAAGGATGGAGGCCGGAAGCGGGCCCATCGAATCGTCAAAATCCTTACCAAGGCGGTTACAATCAACAACCTCAACAAACAAAGCTTTCTATCGAGGACACTCTTAGCCAATTCATGCAATTGCAAATTGCAAGCCAAAAGAGTACGGATGCCGCAATTAAGAACCTTGAAACTCAAGTCGGGCAATTGTCAAAGCAACTTGCCGATCAAAACAAAGGTCCTTTTCCGGCTACTACACAAGAAAATCCTCGTGAGCATTGTAAGTCAATTCTAACTCGTAGCGGTAGAAATATTGATATGGGTGTAGGAGAAATAGTTGAGGAGGAAATTGTTGAGAGTGAAAAAGATAGGGTGATTGAAGTAGAAAAAAATGTCGAGGGTGATTTAGTTGAAAATGAGAAAGAGAAAGAATTAGTGGAAAAAGAAACTCTTGAGAAAGTTGTAGAAAAAGAGAGAAAAAAATTGAGTGTGAGTGAAAAGGGAAAGAAGAAGGTGGATGATTCTATACAAGTGAAGAAATTACCTTACCCTCCCGGTCCGTCAAAGAAAGAAGATGCAAAGCACTATGCTCGGTTCTTGGATATTTTTAGCAAGTTGCAAATTAATGTTCCTTTTTCCGAAGCATTAGAGCAAATGCCGATGTATGCAAAATTCATCAAAGACATCATCACTAAGAAGAGAAGATTCTTGGATCAGGAGGTAGTAACGGTGAGCTCTTGTTGTAATGCGTTAATTCAACGCACTACTCCGATAAAATCGAATGATCCTGGGCGGGTAACCTTACCGGTGTCTATTGGAAATGTTCACATAGGCAAAGGTTTGGTCGATACCGGTTCTAGCATTAATTTGATCCCATTGTCTATGGTGAGAAGATTAGGAATCAACGATTTGAAGCCGACAAGAATGACGTTATCATTAGCAGATAAATCCACAGCTCATCCTCATGGAGTTGCGGAAGACTTGCTTGTCAAGGTTGACAAATTTTGGTATCCTGTTGATTTTATTGTCATAGACATGGAAGAAGATCCTGAGATTCCATTGATCTTAGGAAGGCCTTTTATGAAGACGGCCCGAATGATGATAGATATTGATGATGGCTTAATGAAATTAAGGTACCAAGATGAAGAATTATGTCTTGATCTCTTTGAAGCCATCAAGCATCCTAATGATGAGGATGATTGTTTTAGAATCGATGCTACCGAAAGGGCTATTATGAAAGTGGAGAATCAAATGCACTTGTCGAATCCTCTTGAGAAGACTTTAATGGAAGCTCTCGAAGTTCTCACCAAAGATCAAGAAAAGGAAATTGAAGATTGCTTGAGAAATTTAGAGGCTTGTGAGGAGATGAATCCATTTGAAACTCAAATTGAAGAGTTGAAGGATGAACCTAAAGTTGAAGAGCAAAAGGTGGAGTTGAATGTGTTACCATCTCACTTGAAATACGTGTTTCTCGGTGACAATTCTACTAAGCCGGTTATCATTAATAGTGGTTTGTCTAACAAGGAAGAGCATCGATTGAAGGAAGTGTTGACAAAGAATCAAGAAGCAATAGGATGGGTTTTATCCGACTTGAAGGGTATTAGTCCGGCCTATTGTATGCATAAGATTATGTTAGAAGATGATTTTCGGCCCGTGGCACAACCTCAAAGGCGATTGAATCCAACCATGAAAGAAGTTGTTAGAAAAGAGGTTGTGAAGTTATTAGAGGCGGGGATGATTTATCCCATCTCCGATAGTGAATGGGTGAGCCCGGTGCACGTGGTTCCTAAGAAGGGTGGATTGACAGTTGTGAGAAATGAGAAGAACGAGTTGATTCCTTCGAGAGCGGTGACCGGGTGGCGAATGTGTATTGATTATAGGAGGTTGAACCAAGCAACAAGAAAAGATCACTTTCCATTACCTTTTATGGATCAAATGTTAGAGAGGTTAGCCGGAAGAAATTTCTATTGTTTCTTGGATGGTTATTCGGGATACAATCAAATATCAGTGAATCCGGCGGACCACGAGAAAACTGCTTTTACATGTCCTTTTGGCGTTTTTGCATACCGAAGAATGCCATTTGGACTATGTAATGCTCCTGCAACATTTCAAAGGTGCATGCAAGCTATTTTCTCAGATTTGATCGAAAAAAGCATTGAGGTGTTCATGGATGATTTTTCTGTGTACGGGTCATCATTTGACTTGTGCTTGAAGAACCTTGATGTGGTGATGGAGAGATGCATTGAGACAAATTTGGTTCTCAACTGGGAGAAATGCACTTTCATGGTGACGGATGGGATTGTTCTTGGCCACAAGGTTTCTTCAAAGGGGCTTGAGGTCGATCCGGCAAAAATTGAAGTTATTGAAAAGCTTCCCCCTCCGGTGAATGTGAAAGGCATAAGGAGCTTCTTGGGACATGCTGGGTTCTATAGAAGATTCATCAAGGATTTCTCCAAGGTCGCAAAGCCTTTGAGTAATTTGCTCAACAAAGGTATGGAATTTAATTTTGATGAATCATGTCTAAAAGCTTTCCTAGAACTTAAAGCAAATTTGACCACCACACCCATAATTGTCGCTCCTAATTGGTCGCTTGAGTTTGAACTCATGTGCGATGCGAGTGACTATGCGGTTGGTGCGGTCTTAGGCCAAAGGAAGAACAAACAATTCCATGCTATACATTATGCGAGCAAAGTTTTAAATGAGGCACAGGTTAACTATGCCACTACCGAAAAAGAATTGCTAGCAATTGTATTTGCATTGGAAAAGTTTCGCTCTTACCTCATTGGTTCTAAAGTGGTGTGTTATACTGATCATGCCGCAATCAAATATCTTCTCACCAAGCCTGATTCAAAACAGAGGCTTATTCGGTGGATTCTTTTGCTTCAAGAGTTTGATCTTGAAGTGAAAGATAAGAAAGGTACATAAAATTTGATTGCGGATCATTTGTCTCGGTTAGTGAATACCGAGGTGACAAACAATGAAAAAGAAGTGAGGGAAGAATTCCCCGATGAAAAACTGTACATGGTACAAGAAGTTAGACCCTGGTTCGCAGATATGGCTAATCACAAAGCATCTGGCTGGATACCGGAGGATCTAACTTGGAATCAAAGAAAAAAGTTTTTGAACGATGCTAATTTCTATGTTTGGGATGATCCTCACTTATTTAAGTTGAGTAGTGACAATCTTCTGAGAAGATGTGTCGCGGATGAGGAGGCGAAAAGCATTTTGTGGCACTGCCACAATTCGCCTTATGGTGGTCATTTTAATGGTTTGCGTACGGCCACAAAAGTCCTTCAATCGGGATTTTGGTGGCCTACTTTGTTCAAAGATGCTTACCACCATGTTGCCTCATGCGACAGTTGTCAAAGAACTGGTGGAATAGGGAAAAGAGAGGAAATGCCCCTCCAAAGTATTGTAGAAGTTGAGGTATTCGATTGTTGGGGCATTGATTTTGTTGGACCATTCCCTTCCTCAATGTCAAATGAATACATCTTGGTAGCTGTGGATTACGTGTCTAAGTGGGTGGAAGCGATTGCTTCACCCAAAGCAGATGGTAAGACCGTGATAAAGTTTTTGAAGAAAAATATATTTTCGCGGTTTGGCTCGCCAAGAGTATTAATTAGTGATGGTGGATCTCATTTTTGTAATGCTCCGCTTGAAAAAGTGTTGGAGCAATATGGAGTAAAGCACAAGGTAGCTACTCCATATCATCCACAAACTAATGGGCAAGTTGAGAGGACCAATCGAGAGATTAAGAGAATTCTTGAGAAAACTGTGTCTAGTTCTAGGAAGGATTGGTCAATGAAGTTAGATGAAACCTTGTGGGCGTATCGGACCGCTTTCAAAGCACCGATCGGTCTTACACCATTCCAAATGGTGTATGGTAAAAGTTGCCACCTTCCCGTAGAACTAGAGCATAAGGCATATTGGGCCTTAAAGCTTTTGAATTTTGACCACAAGTTGTGTGGAGAGAGAAGAAAGATCCAACTTAATGAGTTGGAAGAGATGAGATTGCATGCCTATAAGTCTAATTCAATTTACAAAGAAAAGACCAAATTCTATCATGATAGTAAGGTTAGAATGAAGGACTTTAAGGTAGGGCAATTAGTTTTACTCTTCAATTCCCGGTTAAGACTTTTCCCGGGAAAGTTGAAGTCTAAATGGTCCGGACCGTTTTTGGTAAAAGAAGTGAGAAGCCAAGGGGCTATTGTGATAGAGGACCAAAAATCAAACCAAGAGTGGGTAGTAAATGGTCAGAGGTTGAAGGTGTATCGGGGAAGCGATTTTAATCGTGAAACTTGCGTTTTATCGTTTGGCGATCCTTGATTGCCTTTGACCGTCGAGCTGACCGACGTTAAACAAAGCGCTCTTGGGAGGCACCCCAAGTTGTATATATTCACTTGTATTTGTGTTATTTTTGCAGGTGGGATTTTTGAGTTGTCGTCGAGCCAGAAACGATCTACCGGTATTTTTGGGCGTGCTGAAACAATGCAGTTTTTCTGCTGTTTCTGGTGTAGCGCGCGTCGCACCCATTAGCGCGCGTCGCGCGCTATATGTACTCAAGGACCCCTTCCAGGCAGAGATGAGGGCGCGTCGCGCCGGTTCTGCGCGCGTCGCGCGCTGTACATATTTTTGAAAAAAAAAATAATTTTGTTTGGGCCCACCCATGCTGGGCCCGACCCGGTTTCATTGGCAGAAGGTTTAGTTAGGGTTTTGGAGGTCTTTGCCTCCATTCCACCCTTTCTCCTCTTTGTTCCAAGAAAAGAAAAAACACAACACACACTTGTTCATTTAGATTGTTGCATTTCCTCACTATTTTTGTCTCTCTACCATCATCAATCATCAAGGTATGTTCTATCTTCTTCTCTATTTCCATTAAATTAGTTTTAGTTATTAGGTTTTTAGATTTAGGAATATTTTGAATAATTTTGAAAAATTAGGGTAGAAACCACGCTTTGACTGTAAATATTGCTTGCTGGAACCCTTAGAAGTGAGGAGAAGTTGGTTCTCCTCTTCTGTTTTGCAGAAAAATGAAGGATTTTTCTGGGTTTCGCAGAGCGCGCGTCGCGCCCTGTCCAGCGCGCGTCGCGCCCTGGGTTCAACTTTGAAATTTTTTTTATGCATTCTGAGTATTTGTTTAGGCCTGTTTTGTGATTGATGATGAATGTGGACTGATGTGGGTTTTTAGTTGAGAGGTTATGCTAACTTTGTTTCAATTGTGCGTGTTTTGTTTGAATTACAATTGTGCAGGAATGGCACCTTTTTTGAAAAGGAAGAAGACTGGTTCTGGTGAGGGATCTTCCTCACAAGCTGGCAGGTTTGATCGGACGAAGTTTCTAGGTCCGGAGCAAGAGGCGAGGTACCATGAGCTTGAAAGCCGCGTTGTGTGGAGTGAACGCACGGTGATTCCTATTGACCACGGCCTCTTCCAAAGGGCGTGGACTGCTTTGTCTGAAACATGCTGGGACAAGTTGTTCACTCCACCACAATTCTATCAGGTGGAGATTGTCAGAGAGTTTTATGCAAATGCCTTGCCTCCGAGCAGTTGGTCAGGTACTGAAGCTTACCCGTTTAAAACATGGGTGAGAGGTAAGGCCATTGATTTTAGCAAAGAGGCAATTTTTGATTTTCTGGATAACCCTCTTGCTTTGGTAGAAGAGTGTCAGTACCATCCCAGGTTGAATAGAGGAAATTGGGATGTAGACAGCATTAGGGACAGGATTTGCAGGACTGGTTTCACCTATACTCTGACTAGAGCTGGGCTGCCAAAGACTTTTACTCGTAGTCAGTTGACGGAGGAGGCTCAGTTGGTGACTTCGGTGGTCCTTTACAACATTAGGCCACGGAGTCACACTTCTTCCCTCACCATTGATACGACAGGTTTGGTTCAGGGTATTCTGAATGGTGATAACATTGATGTGTCCAGGATTGTGGCGAATGAGCTGAAAAGAGTCGCCCTGAATGGGACTCTTCATGGAGATGGGGTGAGATGTAGGTTGATTTTTCCTGGTCTAATAATGGGTTTGTGCAGGAAGGCTGGTGTCCGGTTCCCAACTGGTGGGATGATCCCCATGGATGGTATTATAGATGATATTTTTGCTAACAGGTACTGTTTGCCTGGAGGTCGTCCTTTTGGTGTTGCTGCTGGTGCATCTAACCTTCCCGATGCTTCTCAAGCTGTTCCGGTTGCTGCTGCACCGCCTGCTGGTCCACAGTATGGTGATGCAAGTGATTGGAACTATCAGATGCATATGGCGCATCAGAGAGCGTTTATGTTTTTGCAGGATTCTATCCGGCAGCTTTCTCTGCAGCAGCCTGTTGGTTCCAGGGATGATTTATCTGCCTATGCTTCATGGCCTGAGGGCAGGCCAGATCCTGAGGAGGGGATGGAGCAGGATGATCCGGAGACTTCCGATGAGGAGTAGACTTTATTTTTTACTGTTTTATGTTTTATTGTTTTTAGTTTTATGTTAGAACAATTTTTAGTTACTTTGTTTTTAATGTTTATAGTTTTGTTCCATCCTTTTGGATGAGGTACTTTGAAAGGCTAAGTTTACGCCTTTGGATAGTTAACACCTGTTTGGTGTGGTTTTTATTTTATATAAGTTCAGTTTATTTTATTTTTGCATTTATTTATTTTTAAGTAGTTTATTTTAGTTTAGTGTTTATATTTTAGAAATAATGGTTTGATAAGTTGTCCTGATGATTAATTAGCTGGAACACGAATTTTTGTTGCCACGATGAATTTGGATGATGCAACACAATTTGAGTGGTGATGATATAAGTTGAAAACTGTACGCGCAAGGTACATCCTTTATCATTTTTTTTTATCAAGTACCTTCGATTCTGATGCTTTTAATTGTACAAATTAGTTGTCATTAATTTCTGTGGATAAAATTAGTTCAATTGTGAATCACTTTAGCCTAGCTGTAGTTGTGAGGAGACTTTCCACTGTGTATATATATAAATTGTGCTGGATACCAGCAATGTGCGTTTTAACTCGTTTTTATTATGATTAATCTTGCATTGTTATTAAATTGTGTTAAGCATGAAAGTGATCAAGGCGTTTTGTTCTGCACTATGAGAAAAACTTCCAATCCAAATATAACCTACCCGGTGAGTGTGTGAGTATTTGCTAACCACTTTGAGCCATTTTGCCAAGATTCAATCGGTATCATGTCATGCCTTATAATTGCCGATTTTTGATTTGAATTTTGATGACTTTCTTTGAACCTTGAAAAGTACCATGAAATGTGGTTAGGATTGATTCCTTTTCGCCTTAGAATAGGGAGCATTCGTGATTATGTGGTGGTAATATTCAAGTTGGGGAGAATAAAATTTTGATCTTGGTTGTATTGGTGTGTAGAAGAAAATAAATAATTGCTCAAGAGAGAAAAAGAAAAAAGAAAAAGAAAAAAAAAAAAGAAAAAGAAAAAGGAAAAGAGAAGAGCTTTGTATATAGCTAGTTCTTTTAAAATAAAAAGATTAACTCTTGAGCAATAAAATTGTGTGATCGGTTGATAAGGATGTGTGGATATTATCATGATTTGAATGCTCTCTTAGGAATTGACCCCTTTTGTTTCAATGGCCTTGAGAAATGACACTTCCTTGTTAACCAAGCCAAGCTACAACCCGAAAGTCCTTAGTGATTCATGCTTATATACTTTTTATATATCTTATGCTTAGATGAGTTTATAATTAATTCGGTATGTTTGCGTCATTGTCTGGTGAGTGTTAGGATCCTCCATTTTTGTTCTCTCAGTAGAGAAATACGTAGGTGTGATTCATTCTTGAACTTCTTTTGCTTTGTGGAATTTCTGACATAGAATTTGTATATAGGATTAGCATTGTTATCATGGTACTTTGATGAAAACTGGTAAAGCTTGATCTTTGTGTACTTTTGGAATTTGAACCATTCAATTGTTCTTGTTTCTACCTTGTTGTTTCATTTGTGATATTTTGTGTTCCCGGAAATTTATCATTGTTTTGTTTGAGGACAAACAAGAGTTTAAGTTGGGGAGAGTTGTTAGGTGCCAAATTGTGTTTATATTTAGTTTAATTAATGGCACCTTTCGACCGTTTTTATCGGATATTCGTACAATTCCCTGAAGTTTTAGATAATTATTTATGGTTTATAATATTAAGCTTTCATTTTATGTTAATATGTGTTTTAGTTATGATTTTGTAGGTTTTAGCCAATTTTGGGGAAGTTTGGAGCTTGTTTTGAGCTTTGCAAGAGAGTGCCTGGCAGAAGTATGCGCGCGTCGCGCTGGGATGTGGGCGCGTCGCGCCCTGGGCAAGATATTTTGGAGCTTCCAGACAGAGAGTTGCGCGCGTCGCGCGCATGGGCGGTTTATAATTTTAAGTGTATTGGCGCGAAGCGCGCTGGAGGGCGCGACGCGCCCTGGACAGATTTCAGAAATACTATATAAAGGAGTTTTCAGATATTTTAGGTTGGTTGGTTGATTTTGAGAGCTAAAGAACACTTGTGCACTGTAGCAAACAAAGAATCGAAGATTGGAAGCTTTGATCGTCGATTAATCGCCTTTGATGCTTGTTGATCTTCATCCTTTACTTCTTGAGCAAGCTACCATTTTCATGGATAGCTAAATCTCTTTTGTATCAAGATAAGATGTAATCTTCCTAGCCTTTTGTAGGTTTTTCTTGTGAATATATGTGTATGAACAAGTGATGATCAATATAGATGGTTTAGTTTGTTTATTAAAGCCTTTTCTTTGGTATAAGTGTTTGAGACATCAATATTTGTATCTAGATATAACTTTATCATCTATCAAACTATAAATTGCAGACATGGATTTAGCGTTTGATGTTTACTTAGTATCGGTTTTAAAACGTTATTTGTATTGTTTAAACGGTGGAGAAATCGTCGGTTAAACAATACGGTAAATCTAACTATATCGTTGCGGACACGGACGATATAGGCGTCGATACGTAATTATGTTGATCGTTACCATGTTCATATACGTATATTTATAAGGAGACATACAAATTTAGGTCGATGAAATCGAATCTTGATACATTTTCTTTAACTTAGAACTTTCATTAATTTACTCTTTGCTACTAAAAGAATTGAATGACCTTTTGCAAACCCAAATTTAAAGTAACATTAACTCAAGACAAAATAGGCTATAGAACGGCGGTGATATCGCAATAATCCCTGTGGATACGATAATAACGAAAAGTACACCACAATACTCTTTCAACAGAGGCAACTATATGTAAAACCTTCACAAAAGATCCTTGCCGACCTACGATTAATTATATGTTTAATCTTCATTGAAAGATCCTCGCTAAAGCATAGTCGATTAGTCCCAAGCAACGCGTGAGGTACACGCCCCAAGTACAATTGAGGGACTTGACCCAAGAAACACTTGAGGGATTCACCCCAATCAACCCTTAAGGTACTCACTCCAAACAACATTTGATGGACTCGCCCTTAGAAACACTTGAGAGACTTGCCCAAACGAAAAATTTATTTAGCCAAAGCGACGAGAAAGAAAGATGTCTTGAAATTAAGGAGAAAATACAAAATGAGGCCTACACAGGGCTATAACACAACTATTAAAAATTTAAACCTAAAACATCAAAAGGCCTAAGTTCAGGGTGAGGTTGGTCCATCTTCTTCTTGAACTCGCTCGAAGTCTCTTTTGAAGGACTCGACTAACTAAGTCTTGTCCATAAAGAAATTACTTCTTGTCGAGTTTAAATCACTTCACTCATCCTAAGTCTAGTGTTTGAGGGACCGTGGATTCGAAAATTTTTATTAGGCCTAAAAGAGAGCAGCTTAGGGCAAAAACGACTGAAACTAATAGTAGTGACACTTGATGGGGACACACTTAGTCGCTCTTCTTGATTCAGGATCTATGATCCATCTCTTATTCGTGTGTGGCTTGTGAGAGGTCCAATGAATGACACTTGAGAGAGACTATCGTAAAAGAGTAAATTATCCTCTAATAATGGAGGAATAAATGGCCCCCAGTACTCTCATTATCCGAACCATGATGCCTCCTATAAATTTATGCCCAAAGGTTTAGAAAGATATGAGTCACTAATTCCACATAGTCAAATATATAGAGTTTCTTGCACCCCTGAGTAAATATATTCTCTCTTTCTCAATTATCACTGTGTTACGCCAGAATCCTAATGTTAAAAAAAAAAATATAATAATTTAGTGTTGTTTCAAATAATCTAAACTTTTTATTTAAATTTAAAATATTAAAAATTTAATAAAAAAAAGAAAAATATTAAAAACACGCCTACTTTCAAATTTCTAAGGTTCGACTTTTGACGGGATGATCCATATAAATAAAAATTATATATACTTAGTATATTATTCAAGTTTTATTAAAATTTGACCCAACTCAATCTTACAAAATCGATTAGTATGATGAAGAGTATCATTCTCTATATTTACTCTTTTAATGTGAGACTTGAAATCTTTTCAATATAAAAATTTATGAAACATCTAAGTATATCTTTTTCTCTAATTTTTACATTCTTGACTTAAAATATGAATAAAATGCGATGAATAATAAATTACAAAATTAACATATTTTAACTTAAAAAACGGAGACCATAAAAACGATCCAAGAAAGTGGAGGATTAATTATCTACACAACAAATCCTAAAAGTTGCATCCTACCTCATAATATGAGCTAAGAAAAAAGTTGTAGAAAAAGAAAAGAGATCAAAAGGCTCCCAATTTGTTAATAAAGTGGCGTGCATGTAAAAAAATCCATACGTACCTAAATAAACATTAACTTTTGTCTCCTTAAATAAATCCAAAAAGCTCAAGGTGACGACATGTGAAGGAAGGGGTATAGAAACTTTTGTGCTAAGAAAAAGAGACAAGTTTAAAAGGGAGGCTCAAGGTGACGATATACCTTTTGTGGTCGGGTCAGGGTGACGATATGCCTTCTTCGAAGAAAGTAGTAATGCTCATAAGGGGGTTATATATATTGAAGCTTGCGTTAAGCACATCAAATCAAAAGTTGAGTTTGAAGAATAATGGCTGAAGCTGCAAATACAACAAGGTACTTAAATCACTTCAATTCTCGTTTTATCATTAGGAAAGTTCATGTTAGAGAGCGGTTAAAATGGACTATTCTATATGGGTAAGATCGTCATGTCTGAAAAAATTATAGGGTTTGAGTCTTAAAACTATAGTCTATATTTTTCAAGAATTTTTTATCCGGCCAGCTACCCATTAGGACTAGCCTATATGGACCGTAGAAAGCAATGACGGAGCCAGCAATATTAGACAGCCTGGACAAAAATGATTAATTGAGCTGAGCCTTTGGTTATTTATTTGTTTTAGTTTTCACACCTTATTTTTATTAACTTTGCCTCTGATTTTGTCTAAAAATTAGCTATTAGATCGTCCCTGTTAGAAAGTCCATTAGACCCGCATAATTATAAATTTTAAATATATATATATATATATATATATATATATATATATATATATATATATATATATATATATATATATATATATATATATATATATATATATATATATATATATATATATATATATAGGGGACGACTCAAGAACACTTGGTTATTATGAGAAATGAGAACAGTGAATCACGACCATTAAATTTTGATTTTGTTGATTTTAATGGATTGGATTGGTTTCTCTTTCTATGTTGATTTAAAATAAATATTAAGGATCGTAGAAAGAGAAATCAATCCAGTCCATTAAAATCAACAAAATCAAAATTAATGATCGTGATTCATTGTTCTCATTTCTCATAATAACCAAGTGTTCTCACTTGAGTCGTCCCCATATATATATATATATATATATATATATATATATATATATATATATATATATATATATATATATATATATATATATATAACCTCACGAAATTTTATCTTTATTCTATTCAATCTTACTCTTTTAAATATTATACATTAATATAATCAATATTCTTTTGTCGTATTATATTAATTTTATTCAAGTATTATTTTATGCAATTTAGACATATATTATATTTAAAAACACAATATAATATTTATAAGAGATAATATAATTTTTAAAAATGTATTATTTTTAAAATAATATAATTTTTAATTTTATTTATAATAAATATTATGAAATTTTTATTTTAACTTTTTTTAAATAAAAAAGTCCGTTTAGGACCGGATAACTCGAAACTCATCTAGGATCGGACTCGAGTAGTAATTCTTGAGTCCATATTACACAGGGTCTTTTTGACTCAGTCCTAAAAAGCCCATGGTCACCCCGTTTAGTATTGGGTAGCCCATTATGACATTTCTTGTTCATGGTATGGTTTCAATGAGAAAACTGATCAAAACCAAACTAAATCATAGTAAAAATTAATCCAAATTGAACTAAATCGTTTGAGTTTATTTAGAACCGAACCAAACCAAAATCATTAGTTTGGTAATACTATTTCGAAATTCTGAATTGTTAGAAGTTAATTTTTCTCAAATTGAATCATTTATTAAAGAACCAAACCATTAAACTATTTTTAATTAAAAAATAAATAAATCTTAGTTCTTAGTATTTTTTTATTTTTAGTTTAGGTTCAGTTCGATTTCAGTATCGGTTTAATTTAATTTTAATTTCGGTAAGGTTTTAGAACTGTTTGTGCTATATAATTTGGTTCACTAATTGAACACAACAATTAGTTTATTTTAACTTTAATTTAGTTCGACGGTTCGGTTCAATTGATGGTTTTTTTAACAACCATACTCATCAATTACTACTAAAAGTTGGAAAATCATTTGCATACATGTCTAACATTTTTTTTACATGTAGCTTGAAAGAAGTTGGAAAATTACTTGGCCAATATTTTGGGCTATTGTTTGCAATAATCGCATTTGTATCAATCAACACAAGCAAGGAGAAGTCTCTACTTATAATGGCTTTGGCTTTCATGGTTACTCTTTACTATATGGTTTTGGTGCTTGTCAAAGTGTTGCAGCTTCACGTTCCATTCATGATATTGGTTAATCTTTTGCTTGGAGCTCTTGTTTCACTTTTGGCTTTGATGATTATTTCTCCTATGATTGCTTGGATTTATTTGGGCTTGTGGATCTTCTTCATCTTTGGTTTGGTGTGTTATAAAAATGGAAAAGAGATCTATCTAATGATTCTAAGAAGGATAAAAAGTTGTATTGAAAGTCGATTTGGCAAAGACAATATTCACAATTTGGAGTTACATGGAGTTGAGTCACTTCCTATCTAGATCAAACAATTGATGTGGCAGGTTATGTGAATTTCATATAAATTTAGTAAACTCAAGTAAATTTTAATTAATTAATAAAAATATGTTACTAATTTATTTCTTAATTGTAGTTGTGTGGCTTGTTTTATAATCTGTCTTTTGAGATGTTGTTGTAAGATGTAAAATGTTCATTTGAAATTTGTAATATTGTAGTAGCTATCGTGAAATAATAAATTGTGTGGTTTTCTTGAATACAAATTCATTGACTTTCAAGTCAGAAAGTCACCTGCCTTTAAGGCAATTAATTCGTTTGATCAATCGTGTGAATCAAATTTTGCCATATGTTCTGCTTTTATATTTAAAAAAACTTAAACATTCAAACACTAGTAAAAATACAAAAGGTTCAATGATCCCCACACTTCTTCATCCCTCACTCACACACCTCCTTCTAACTTTCATGGTTGTAGCACCAAACTGCATCCACCGCTGTAACATCACCGTTGACCAATATCTGCTTAAGTTGATTTCTTACTATTCTGCTGCTAAGTTTTCTTGATTTTTCATTGCTTTAGCTTTT
This sequence comes from Vicia villosa, assembly GCF_029867415.1. Taxonomy (NCBI): domain Eukaryota; kingdom Viridiplantae; phylum Streptophyta; class Magnoliopsida; order Fabales; family Fabaceae; genus Vicia; species Vicia villosa. The sequence continues at coordinate 326,940 of NW_026705571.1, forward strand.
ACAAAATGCTTATGGCCTTTGAATCTTGCGAACAAAATAATGCAGGTTAATGAAGCTAGATTATTGATGGTGCGCAAGGAAAATGAGCGGTGAGAGTCAATGGCTGGAAAAAGAATAAGAGGATTTTAGGTTGTTTTACTTGACATGTAAATAAAATAAAGACATAACACGTGGCAGAATTTTGTTCACACGACTGATCAAACGAATTAAATTACTTCAAAGGCAGGTGACTTTCCTGCTTGAAAGTCATTGTTGCGGCAGGGAACCTACATCCGTATCAAACATTGTCTCATCTTGTCGAGCGGGATATTAGTCATGTCCTATATAAAAGAAAAATTAGTCATGTTAACACGTAAAATAGACGATTGAGAATTAGGACAAAAAGTTTCTATCATATTATAAAACTTACCCAAGTACTCCTCCACTCCATTTCCATCTTTGCAGTCCTGGGTAATTAAAGTACGAGAGCTTAAAGGCTGGAAGCAACTCAGGATATGGACCATATCTTTCTATACGGGGGAAAGGACGCTTGTATCTAACCTATTGATAATTTGGGGATCTGGCGTCAATGAAAAAAGAAAGCGAGGGGTGCACGTCGCCCTGGTAATCACTTGAGAGGCGTTGCCTCGCCACCCTCACGAATTTATCAGCCTTAAAGGGAGTTAAGGAGATTAAAACCCCTAACTCATGAATAACGGGCAGATAAAAATAAAAGTAGGGAACTTAGGCCTCGCCGACAATGTTCATGTTGGCTCTCTCTGTTCCTCTTCATGCCCTGTACTGAAAAGACCAATACCCCCACGAAAACTGCTTATCATGTTAGGACTAGCGTACAAAGACAATATGTCCTAAACGTGAACATGTTCGGTGTTCCTTTTGGCCATTAACTCTAGCCGAGAAGAATATGGAAAAAGGGATAGGAATGACATTGTTTATGCCTTAAGAAAAGGAGTTAATGTCACCTCATTTCCACTCTTTTTTCACCATTTAAAGCTTTGTTCTAGAATAATGTCTCTTTACTGGTAAAATATGAAGGAAAAATATAAAGTAAAAAGAAAAAAAAGGCCTTCTCAAACAATGAACCAAATCTTTTTGTAGAAGTCCAAACACGCAAGTAATGTGTCCACTCAAGGGAGTAACTACCAAGACGAATGGAAAAGTTCCTTCACCTAGAGGACATGTGTAAGGAAAACGAATTGATTTGGATTTTCTAGGAAAATCATCATTATCTACATTAAATGCTACGCATGCTTCCTTCACCAATCCCCCCAGGCTTTCTTAATTGACCGGCGTTTTGATTTCTTTATTTAATCAAGGGGAAGTCGATGTTTTCCACTAATGTTTGTTTATCCAGAAACATCTGGCAGGAAACAGTGTTTCACCTCTCACTAACTATTCACTCCCACATCCTCTTACCTTTTAATTAAAATCTCTCATTTTCTCAAATAATAGATAAGAGGATTAAATGCAACCATTGGATTTGATCGATGGGCTTGATGGATATTTATTGTCTATACTTACACGTGACTTTATCAAAACCATATATCTAACCCAATGGTTAGCATTTAATCCTCTTATCTCTTATTCGATATATATATATATATATATATATATATATATATATATATATATATATATATATATATATATATATATATATATATATATATATATATATATATATATATAGACACACACACGCACTCACACACACACACCATCACCCCCTCCCTTCCCTAATTAAAACTTTAATTTTAATTTTATTTATTTTTTAAATCTTATTTTGCAAGGATGACAATTGAATTTATTCTGATCACTAGGTACCCGCAAAAATTATCTATAACAGATAGGATAAAAACCTGTAAAATAGATAGAGGTATAAACACAAGAAATTAACCACTAAAATAAACGGGTATGGGTGCAGATAAATGTTACTTAAATACAATGTGACAATTGGTCCCACAAAAAATAGCTCAAACAACCAAAAATAAGTTCTCCCATTGGAGATGCTCTTAGTACCTACCCCGCTCCATACCCACAAAGTGTTTATTTATATATATTTTACTTTTATTATTATATATACATATATGTTTATCTATTTTATTAAATTTATCGCTATTAAACTTGTACTCATTTTAACATAATTATTTGTTAATTTCTTAACAAAAAAATGACATCCTTAAATTTATTTTTAAAATATTAATAAAAACTAAAAATGATACGATAAATTATAGTTGACAATTCTTTTATTAAAAATGTGGGTTAATGAGTATGGATATGAGTACTTAGATATCTATATAATATTGATACAAATATTGGTGTCCACGCATCTATAAGTTCGGATTCTGCATTTTCTAAAGAGAATTTCTGTGTACACCCATATAGGGTGAAAAACACCCCTGAAAACCCCAAAATATCCTTCGGAGATGCATCTCCGAAGACACCCATATCCTAATTTTAAACCGGAAATACATCTTCGAAATCACCCATATCAACCATTTCAGAGATGCATATCCGAAAACACCCTTTTTCTATTTAAACGTTGGATTTAAAATGTCAGGTGTTTTTTCGGAGATGCATATCCGAAAAAACCCTTCGTATAACTTTTACCCTCCTTCACTATTTCATTCAGTTTGTTCCAAACAAAACATAACCCCTCTCCAAAACCTCAACCATTTTTAATCAATTTTTCGTCTCCAAACCAAGTTCCAAGTGGTTCATCATATCAAGGAGAGCATAGGAAGCTACAATTTGAGGTAAAATTTTCTCATTCCATCTCCCATTTCACTACATTGTCGCTGATTTATGGATGAAAAACTATGTTAGTTCGGAAATGCATTTCCGAAATCCACCAAACTAATTTCGGAAGTGCATTTCTGAAATAAGGTCTGTTTCAGAATTGAAAAAACAGTTTTGACAACATGTATGTTTTGTGCATTTGTTAGGTATGGTGCATCCCGACAACATTGTCACAGATGAGTTAGAAGCACCGGAAGAGGTGATTAACAATGTTAAAATGATTGCTGTTGTGGTGGATGTTCAACCATAATTTACAAATGAAATGACTTTCGCTTGTCGTGAACATTTTCTAGAATGAGTCCGAAATGAACTAGTAAACTTGGATTTGGCGTTGTGATAACAAGGTCCGACAATGGCACTAGTAGAAGGCAAGCATTTTTTGTGATGAAATGCGATAGGGGTGGGAAGTATGTTCCAAAAAACCGGAAGTTAAAACACGCTGACACGGAAACGAGAAAGTGTGTGTCCGTTTAAGTTGCACATATCTTGTAGGGTTGATGATTTATGGCGTTTTAGCATCGTTTGCGGACTTCATAATCACGCATTGGAAACCAAGCTACACGGGCATCCGATTGCGTGTCGGCTAAATCGCGAAGAAACATGCTTGCTGACTTGAAGCGAAAAAGACCAAATAGTGTTTCAAATATCAACCAGGTATACAATGAAGGGTACAATCTTAAAGTTGTGAAAATGATTTCGAGGTCGGAAATGCAACACCTTTTGAAACTTTTTGGTGATAACCAATACATTTCAAGTTTTAGAGCTTGTGAAGACAAGGTTACTGTTCGTGACATATTTTGGACTCATCCCAAAAGTATCAAGTTGTTCAACACATTTCCAACCGTCCTTACAATTGATTCGACGTACAAGATCAACAAGTATAGACTTCCTCTTCTAGAAATTATTGGTGTGACCTCTACGAACAATACATTTTCGGGTGGTTTCGCTTTTTTAGAATGTGAGAAAGAAGATAGCGTTACATGGGCTTTGGGAATATGTAAGACTTTGTTGGTTGATCAAAACAATATGCATAGTGTCATCGTTACCGACCGAGATAATGCTCTTATGAATGCGGTCGGTACTGTCTTTCCAACATCAACCACATTACTTTGTCGGTATCATATAACATTGAATGTGATATCTAAGCTCAAACTCGCTGTTGGCACGAAAGATAAAAAAGGATGACAACGGAAACATCATCAAGCCCAGTGTCGTGGTCGAGAAGATAATCGACGCATGGAAGGAGGTCTTAGATTCATGTTCCGAAGATTTGTATACCGAGAATGTGGTAAAATTTCAGACTTTGTGTGTAGGATATCCCACTTTTCTTAAATACGTCGAAACTACTATACTTGAAAAAGTAAAAGAAAAAGTTGTTTGTGCTTGGACGGACCGAGTTAGACATTTGGGTTGCACAACATCCAACCGAGTTGAATCCGCACATGCGGGGTTGAAGAAATGGTTGGGTGATAGCAAGGGGGATTTGTGTAGGGGATGGGACACTGTGAGCCAAATGCTCCAAAATTAACATAATGAAATTCAAACATCGTTTGGTAGGAGCAAGACAGTTGTGGAACACCGGTTTAAGGGTAAAAAAATCCCTACTCGCAATTGATTTACAATATATCTCGTGCGGGATTGAATTTTATTTTTTATGAAGCGAGGTGGACAGAAACGACGGGCCCGGATAGTTCAAAATGTGGGTGTACAATTAGAAAAACTTACGGGCTTTCATGTGCTTGTATACTTTCTAAAAAGATGCAGTTGAATTCCCGATACGCATGGATGAAGTACGCGATCATTGGAAAAAACTTCGTTTTGATGATTACGAATCGGCAAAAGTGGGTGAATCCAAAATAATCAGCACCGCCGAGTTGGAAGAGATAATGGATAAATTTTCTAAAGCGGTCGACACCATGAAATTGCACATAAAAGAAAAATTGTGAAAAGTCGCATTTCCGGAAACAACCGATTTAAAACCTCCATTTCAACCGGTTAAAACCAAGGGTGCGCCTAAAAAGGCGAAAAGTACCCAAGAGGACACATCAACTAAGCGGAATCCTTCTTATCATGAATATGTTGATGCTTTGATCCCGAATTCACCTACACCAAAATCTAAGTGTAGTGCTAACAAGTGTAGTCCAAACCTCCTCGCACACCTCCGATAAAAATACCCCTGATGGTCTACATTGATGATATGCCACTATTTATGCACAAACATATTGAAAATATAGTTGATGTGGGGACCGATGGTAATTGTGGGTATCGGGCGATTTCCAGTTTACTCGGGAAAGGAGAAGAGAATCACACTCTTATTCGCCGGACACTTATTTTGGAGTTGACTTCGCATAGAGACCTCTACACCCGACTTTATGAGAATAAAAAAACTTTTATAACATTCATGATGCTCTTGTTCCATCCCTCACCGGTCACGCACCGGTTTCAAAGTAGATGTCTTGTCTTGAGATGAGCGATCTTATAACAAGTACGACGCGTTATTCAAAAGAGGAGGACACTTGGCCGGATCCCTTTTTTGAAAGAATGGTGGAGTTCGGAGAAATGGTGAAGCAAGAGAGGGAAGAAAATAGGGAGAAGTCGAAGCTCTTACCGATTTTATATTTAAGCGGTGAGGGTTTGTTCGGCGCATTTTAGATTATTCACCGGATCATTTTTTGTATGTATTGATTGGGTGTGCGTCTTTTTTTTGTATGTATTGTCGTGACAAATGTAAAACCAATACAATTCAATATATATATATATATATATATATATATATATATATATATATATATATATATAATATCCATATTTAATGTTGTCGACGTTTTTCGCATTCCTATTTAATTGTTTTGATTGAATTAAAGCTAAGCTTGGACAAAATAGAATGCTGTCTTTCTGTTTCTGCATAATTCAGAAATGCACTTCCGAAATTTTCATGCATCAGGGCTTTTTTCCGAAGTACATTTCCGAAACATCCATTGACAGAAAGATAAGGTTTCTTGGATCCATATTACACCAAAAACTCTATAAATAATGCCTCTATAGATTTCCATCAACATCAAGCCACAAACAAAAATGACTCAAACCTACCCCCATCTTACTTTTGTTTACTTCAGCAGTGGTTATCTGATACCGCTTCAATTTAGGTTCTTGCGCGACACGCCGTTCGCGGAGTTGATACCGACGCTTAACTCTCTCTTGCAATATTTAGAAAATCAAAAGGTTGTCAAGCTTGAGTACCGTTCACCTTCATTTGACGACGAGGGAAACGTCAAGTTCACCCCATTTGAGATCAAGAACGACGACGACTTAAAGATTATGTGGACAACTTTTCAACGATATTCGTCGAAGGGTCCGATCGAGTTGGATGCAAAACTTCAAAAATCGGGAGAAGACATTAACAAAATGTTGTGGCATCCTCAACTACCCATGTATAACAATATGTAACTTTAAATTTATGTTGAACTATCCATATAATTTGGATTATTTATGATAAATCGGTGCTTTGTTGCTATGTTTTTGTGTGTTCTGTTTTAGACTATATTTCGGATATACATCTTCGAAATCTCCCTTTTCTACAAAAAAAAGGGTGCTTTCGGATGTGCATATCCGAATTCACCTTATTTTACCAAAAAAATGTGTCTTCGGATGTGCATCTTCGAAGACACCTTTTTTCTAAAAAAATAGAGTTTCTTCGGATGTGCACATCCGAAATTATATTTTTTTTATAGAAAAAGGTGACTTCAGAGACGCACATCTGAAATTTAGAGATATTTTGAGGTTTTCACAACAGGTGTCTAGGAAAGTACATGAGTGTAAAAAGAATTTTTTTTCTTCAAATTACATATACTATAATACCCTGTCCACATTTTATCCATTGCCATCCTTGCACCATTGAACCCTAAAAGGGAAAATGTCCCAAATTAAAAAAAAAATTGATTGGTTTTTGATTTAGCAAAATTTTCTGATTTTTAGCAAAAGAGAAAAAAAAAAAAAAAATCACAACACACCTTATGACGATAATGTCATGTTTTGTTCCACATAAACTTGTTTACTTCTTCACTTTCAGTGATAACTCAAAATAGAGGATTTTAACAGAGTAGTATTCTTAATGTGTTGCATTTTAGGTGTTTGATAATTGTCCTAAGTGGTGTTATAAAATATGAAGATTGAGTTTTATGATTTTTTTTTCTGAGTTTGTATGAATACTAGAGATGTAGATATGAAGATGATGAGGTCTTTGACCGATAACACAATAGAGAAAGCGGTTTGTTCCTCACTGTCATCAGAAATTGGACTGAAAATGATACTATTGACGCAATGTGCTACTAGATTCAACAAATCGTGACGTTTGAAGACCCCAATTGTAGTGTTCTTTTCATCCTCAACAACTTGAGAAATGGAATTAGCAACAAAATTTGGCATAATTTTCAGAAGTTTGAGACAATTCTTGAGATGCTCTTACAAGAGTTTGATAAGGTCGGTGTTGGTAGTTGTTGTGGGAGAAGAAGTACGGTGCTGATTGTGAATTTTCAGATTCTGGTTTCAAGCTTTGAAGACGCTTCAAGCAAACTTGATCAACATCATGTACTCTCAAAAAGTACATTTCTTTGTCTATAAACTTCACAAGACCAGATTTAGACAAAAGAAGCAGAATATCTAGCTTTGAATTCGATACTGCAATCTGCAAAGTGAAGAAATATCATAAATCAAACAGTAGTTGAATGCCCAAAATCTCACTCTAACTAAGAGTAATTACATTATTAATCAACTAGTAAACTATGTTAAGCATCATTAAGTTTAAACATGCTCTATAATGTAGAATCATAAATATATGTAAATCTATGTAACTATTCTAAACATAACCAAATAAACTTACCAATGTGAATGACAAAAGCAAGTGATGCTCCTTCCAACCTACAATTTCAAAACCGTTACGAGAGTCATGTGAGTACAACTTATTGACATGACAAAAATCTCCTTGCACTCACCACACAACAAGTATTCCAATCTCAATACTAAGGAACAAGTAAATTGTGCGAGTAATTTATGAAGTGAAGACATAAACACCACATTGACACATAGATACGAGTAATAATTCAAACAAATAAATAAATTAAACGTATTCACATGTGTTGGTGTCGTATTGGACACTGACACGTTTTAGACATTAAACACAGACACATGTCAGACATCAAACACTGACACATGTCAGACATCAGACACATGCCTGATATCAGACACATCAAAAAAATAAAAAGAGGTGTTGATTCTCGATATGCTAGTAATAGTCTAAGATAAATCATGTATAGATTTGGCAAAACTGATAAGCAGCAAACATGATCAGTTGAGCTTAGACATACAAGATATATAAGCTACTTGAAGTCTTTCTAAGCAATGCTTACAAAACCCATCACAGCAGAGATACAAATAGCAGCAAGAGCAGACTGGATTGTTGCAATGTCACCATAAAATTCAAAATCAGCATTAACTCAGTTCTCGACACGTAATTACGATCCCGAAACCATGTCAGATACTCTCGGTTTCGCAACACTTTGATCATTAACCACTGATCTTGAAAAGGAACTTGCATAACTAATTCAAAAGAAGAAGAAAAATCAATTTAACATATATTTTCACCTAAAAAAAACATAGCATTGAAAGCTGACGATGCTTTGGTTATTGGAGTGTAGAGTCCCACATCGTTTGTATTTGGTTTTAGTGGACAAAGCGAGGTGTATAAATATGAAGGTCTCGGCAACATTGAATCTTGCCTTAAACTAATGAGTAAGGAAAACAAAGCAATCAGTGGGAACTGATTGCCGCATCCATCATTATGATGCAATAATTTTTGGAAGGGTAATAGGCTGGTCTTGTGTTGACGCTGCTTACTTTGCAGAACTCACAAGTGCGGGCCTCCCTAGCCCAACCTCCAATTCTAGTTTAAACATTTTTCTTACACGTCATACTTAAATGAATATTACACGTCATACTTAAATGAATAGAAAAATTGCTTAATTAAAAAAGGTTATGTTCATATTAATTGACTCCATTATAAGGTGTTAAGTTGAGATAAATTATATGCTCACAAAATGTCCCAATTCTCTAGATATCAAAGTGGCTGTTTTCAAAGGAAGGGCGGTAATCCTTATAGCATTTTCTCACATACGGGGCTTGGAGAGAAAAATATAGGGTTGAATTGTGCATATTTCTTATAGCATTTTCTCACATTCGGAACTTGGTGAGAAATATATAGGGTTGAATAGGTCAGATTTTGAGTCAATAAAAATTAAGTTATACCAGAGTCTGACTTAATAGTTCAGTGCACAACAAAATAATTAAATGCAGAAGTAAATAAAGTGACACAATATATCCTGATTCCTCCCATATTGAGATTAATCCAGTACCCTTGCAGCACAAGAGATTTTCACTATAATCATTTAAATTATAATTTGCTCGATCAAACAAACTAAAAGAGACTTCCTTGCTCAAGCACTCATGCAAGAGATTTCTTTGTTTAAACCTACAAGTCAAGAGTTTCTGCTCAAGCCTTCAAGCAAAAGATTTCTTGTTCAATCATACAAATTAACACTTCCTGCTCAAGTCTTGAGACAAGAAACTTCATGCTCAATCCTCCAGATCGAGACTTTCTGCTTAAGTCCTCACACAAAAGACTTTCTTGCCTAAACATTAGTTCAAGACTTCTTGCTCAATCATAACTAAAAAGAGACTTGCACTAAAGCATGACTGCTAGAGACTCCAGCTTCTCTTAATAATATAATTTGTTATTAACCTTTTGCTTATATATGTGCTTCATAGTTAAGCAGATACACAAAGGTCTTACACGTTAAGCAAGATATATATTTGAATAGCTCTTTGTCGTACCTCAATTTTTTGTCCTAAGATCCCACTTCATTTTACATTGAATCTAAAAGAGTTTGATCATCATCATCATCATTCATATCATATAAAAATAATCCATACATCATCACTATCCTCAAGATACAAGATATATGTGTTTGTTTGTTTACTTCTTTCACAAGGTAGGTGTGTTGGATCAAGGAGCTCAAGCAATCAGGGTTTTATGACTCTCAAAGTGATATGAAAATTCTAGTAACAGAGGATGGATGTCGTATCGGATGTTATGACATCCACTACTGAACAAATTATTAAATTAAGCAGTAAGTAAACAAAAATAGTAAGGAACACATGAAATTGTTTACCCAGTTCGGTGTACAACAACTCCTACTCTGGGGGCTACCAAGCCAGGGAGGAAATCCACTATAAGCAGTATTAATTCAGAGCTAAACTACCAGTTTACACCCCTCACTTAAAACCTACCCAATGTAATCTCAATCTAATACTAGACCTGAGTTCCTACTCACTCCCACTCAATCACAGCAGTGATAACTAACAAACACAAATAAATTTAACTTGAAGACACACTTCAAACAAATCTTGATCTTGCTTAAAAGCTTCAATCAAGAGACACAACACTCGTGCTTAAAATCTTAGAGTGACACAACAAATTACAACTCAAAAACACCCTACTCCAATACAATTATCAAAGTGACAATTGCTTGGCTCGCAATAGAACACTAAGAACAATAAACCTAACGCACAGAATGCATCACACTAAATTCTTCACGTAAAAATCTCTGCTTCTTCAAGTAGGGTTACCAATATTCTTATAGGCAGAACATGGGCCTTGGGCCTAATAAGCACAAATTAGGGTTAACCAAGTTAACCTAATTTTCACATATTAGGGTGCTAAAATATAGGCCATAAGCGTGGTCTTTCATAAACAACACTGAATAGATAGTTTCCTAAAATATAGCCTGAGATTAATAAGGAAACATAACAGAACACATAACAGCCCATGCTGTTAGATACTGATGTCACAACATTCAGCTTGACATCCAATAAACTTTGTATTAGCTAACCATATAAAACCTGCAGTACACTACACATGCATGTGACATCTAAACACAGAAATATGTTTTACCACAAAATGCAGCCAATCAAGAACATCTACATGACTCAGGCTTCTCACATGATTAACTGATTTACCTCATCAATATTTAAGTTCAAGTGTGCCTCAGTTCAAGATCATCAATTTTCAAGTTCATTTGGTGCACATATTAGGATTTTGACCTAATTCATTGAAAGTGTGGAGTTTTTGGTCAAGGCTTGATCTTCTGGCTTTAAACATGATTCAAGGTCCTCAAGTACTTCAGTATAACCTACTCATGTCCTTCAATTGGCTAGAGGATCTTGATTCATCTACAAACCCCCCTTTGGAAATTTTTTGGCTAAAATAACTTGTCACCATATTAGAGATCACATGCAGCAGAAAAGTACACATCATACAACCAATCATGCAGAATAGCTAATATACTACCACACCAAAAACAACTATGCTACACTACCACACATAGCTACACTACCACACTAGAATAAATTCATGAATAAATCCATTCATCATAGCTACACTACCACACCAGAAACAACTATACTACCATCACACTTAGCTACATTACCACACCAAAATAACTTCATTCATCATCATCAAACAAGGCATAGTTGTTCACACACACATATCTGTTCTGGGGTGACATACTTCTCCCCCTTTTTGGCCTTAAAAGTTGCCAAAGCAACTAAGATATTCAAATTAGGTACAGACCATGATCAAAAATTAAAAGAAAACATTAAAATTCACCATTAATGCTCTAGTCATCAGACTCAGAGTCACTGGAGCCATCATCATCTGAACTGGTATCTGCTTTAATTTCTTCATCTGATCCAACTTTCCTTTCATTACCAACCCCATCCTGTTCTTCTTCAGCACCAGCAATACAATTAGCACCCTCTTCCATTTCCAAAGAGCTGATTAGCTTCTCAAGGATCAGCTTCCTTGTTTCCAGTTCCTTGCATGTTTCTTTGAGCATTGCAATTACTTCAGCTTTGCTTGCATTTGAGATTCCCTTGGATGTGTCAGCAGAAGTCATGACAATGTCAGGAACATGAGTTCCTTGAAACAACTTGTAATGAAAAGATAGGCTACTTTCTCTCTTGCAAAAGAGTCATTTTTACTTAAGATACTAGGATACTGATTCAAAATGATACCACATATAAGAGATGGGAAGGCAATAGGGCCTTTCACACTAAAACTTCCTGCATGCTTCATTGTTTGATCAAAGATGTAGGAGCCATAGTCAAATTTTGTCTTGGTTCCAACAACATATGTAAACTTTCCCAAGGCAGTAGCAACAGTTAATTTGTGGTTTGTGGGTACCCAGTTAGCAGCTCCAATCTTGTGCAGCATAACATACTTTATGCTAAGCTTGCTTGCAAATAGTTTTCCCTTTAGGGGCCATCTTTTAACTTGATTTGCAGTGATTACTTGACACACCTTATTGTCAGATACCTCCAGTTCAGGTTGAGCTTCATCAGATCTTCCTAGAAAATTGTTGATAATAGTTGATTAGAAGGTGGCACACTTCCTTCTCACATACACTTTCCTAAAATATTTTGACTTTCTATCAGCACAGTCTTATGATAGATTCACAATGAACACCTTCACTAGCATTTCATAACACTTAGAGAAATGGGTAACAGTCTTCATTAGCCCAGCTTCATGTATCAGGTCCATGATTTCCTTACTCTCAAGAGCATTCTGAGCCAACTCCCTTTCCAAGGCCAACCTCTTCTGGTAGACATATTTCTACCTATTGACACTAGAAGGATAATGAAAGGAGATATTATCTATAGGTACCTCAGGCACACTAGCAGCAAGCTTGCTAGTTGTTGGCTTCTTCCTTAAAGGAATGTCTTGGACATCAATAACAACATCTGAGTCAAAATCAGTAATGACTTTAGCATTCCTTTTCTTGGGGACAACCTTGCTCCAAGATTTGGTAGGGCCAATATAAGCACTTTTAGATACACTTTTACTCTTAATGGGACCTGTAGAAGTGCTTTTTAGAATTGTTTTCCTCTTGATAGGGCCAGTAGAGGTGCTTTTAAAAACAACCTTCCTATCGGGAGAGCTTTGATCAATAACCTTCTTCCCTTTCCTTGTCATGAGACATTTTTCTATGCTATGGTTCACATTAGAAACCAGATCACTAGGGATGTTATCGATCCGGGCCGGTCTGGATATCAAGGGTCCCGAGAGTCAGATCGAAGTCCTTATCGGGTAAACCGGAACCGGACCATAACAGTGATGGTCCATAAAAAGGAACCGAAATCGGACCGAATCATTTGGGTAAACCGAAACCGGACCGAATTATTGGATGAAAGTCTTGTGGAACCGATACCGGACCAATTTTAATCGAATGGATACCCGGTCCACCTGAAATAATTAAAAATTTTAAATATTTCCATAATTCCAATTTTTCTTAAATTATATTCACTTTTAATATAATAATGTTGCAAAAATAAATACTGAATACATACCAAATAAATAACATAACATATTAACATTACACTTCAAAATAAGATGTTCAAAAAAAGATTACAGAACATTGTTCAAAATAAGATTTTCCACCTACAAATATTCTTCAAGCATTGTTTTAAAAAGAACTACATAATAAGATTACATTTTTTCTTGCCTCAGAACAATGTCATCACTGACATCAAATATTTTCAAGCTGCAGTTGTAGAAGCAGCGACATTCGGATCCTCACTAAAATGATACGATAAAGATTCATCCTTAGGTTCTTCAAGAACACTAGCGGTGCAACCCTTTTTGATTCCATACCTCTCTTTCACCCAATCACCCCCACAACTAACCATTTCAACTGTCTTAGTTTTCATCGAAGATCGTTTAGGATCAATAATCCTCTTACCAACACTAACAGTTGCTTCAGAAGCAACAATGGTCACTGGAACAATTAGGATATCCTTTTCCAATTTACTAAGAATAGGATACTTGACTTCATTCCCCATCCACCAAGTTAATACATCAAACTTTGATTTTTGTGGAACTTTCAATGGAGGCTCCTCAAGATACAATTCAAGATCAGATTTTGAATTACTACTCACAACAGTTTCTAAAAACATCTCAAAACTCCTCCTTCCCAACCCAGAACTAGAACCTACTTCAAGGGTTCCAGATACAGGGGATATATCATCTGTTATTCCATAAGTATCATGATACAATTTGAAGAGAGAATTCAAGTTAGTTGCCAACTCTTGTTCATATTCAGTGGCTTGAGTACAACATAATTGAATCAGAAACAATTCAGTCACACAAAATATGCCTTAGAAATCATCACAGACAGACAAGCAAAATAATTGAATCAGAAATAATCCAGTCACACAAAATAAGCCTCAGAAATCATCACAGGCAGACATGCAACATAATTGAGTCACAACAAATTGGCCTTATAAATCATCACAGGCAGACATGCAAAATAATTGAATCAGAAACAATTGAGTCACATTAAATTAGCCTCAGAGAATCATCATAGGTAGACAGACATCATAATTGAATCAGACATAATTCAGTCACACAGAATTGGCCTCATAAATCATCACAGGAAGACAGGAAAAATAATTGAATCAGAAACAATTCAGTCACACAAAAAGGAAATTCATGACCTAAAATCATATGTGCAACAACTTCTCTAACCCTAGCATGATTATAAGTCCAAGTTGAAATACTAGGTGTACTATCACCACTACTACCACCTATATTTAACCTAGATTGTACCACGTCTTTATCAGTATTACCTTTCAACCTCAACTTTCTTTGGACACAAGCCTCTAAGTGCTTCTTACCATTAGAAGTGCTTTTCCATCTCGCATCATAGGCGTACAGTTTGCCACACCATTTGCATTTCCACTTCTTGGCACCATCTGTCATTTCAATAAGAACCATTACAGTATGAACAACAGATTTCTTGGGACAAGGGGCCTTACCAACATAATTTAAATGACTATGAGAATTTTGTTCTGGGTCAACTGGAGGGGTTGCGCCATCAGTTATAGTTGTATTTTGTGTAGAAGTTGTGTTTTGGGTATTGGTAGGGGTGTACATGGGCCGGTTTGGATTGGGTTTGGCCAAACCCAAGACCCAACCCATATTAGACACACCGGTTTGGGTAAGGTAAATTAACCACCCGTTACAACAATGGGTCGGTTTGGGCAAACCCACTAATTTTTGGATTGGGTTGGGTTGGGTAGTGGGTTGTCCAAATAATTTCTTTGCTTATTAACATTAAATGATGAGTCATCATATTTTTTTTCATAAAAATTACTCAAAATTTATATCTTCTTAAAAAAATTAGATAATATATTTTTACTATATTTTAGCATTATATAATAATAAATGATAATATTAACTAATAAAAATTATCATAAAATACTAACAACAAATTAAAGTTGCATGACATAAAATTGTATTAGAATTAAAATAACCAAAAAGTGAAACATTCAAAATTAGTTAAAGTCATGGTTCACTAAAATAATAAATGTTTAGAGACTAAAATTACAACTTCTAAGTTAATATTCATCAAAATTATTAAAATTGTAATAATAAATATTTGATTAGTGGGTCAATGGGTCTTTTGGATTTGGGTTGGGTTTTACCCGAAACCCAATTTTTTTTAATGGGTTTTTTAGTTTTGAAACCCATATCCACCCAATTACCCGACCCAACCCACTTTTGTGGATTTTTTTGGGTGGGTTTGACCGGATTTTGTGGGTTGACCCAACCCATGTACACCCCTAGGTATTGGTAGTGTTGTCAGTTGGAATAGGAACTGGATGTACCATCATGTCAATCATCTCTCCAACCTCTATATTTTCTCCATCCATAGTCTCCTTTTCCCCATCCAAATCAAGCAACATATTAACATCAATAAGATCAGCCATGGTTTGAGGAGGAGTTAATGAGGAATCTTGAAAAGACATGGCATAAAATAAAATATCAATCAAACAATACAACAATCTCAACAACAAAATTAATAACAGGTCAAAGACAACCTCATCAACGTAAAAGAATCCAAAGTATTTACTAAAAATCAAATCAAAATCACGTTCAAGTATACAGCCTCTTCGATAAGAATAATTGAATCAAATCAAAATAATGTTCAAAATCAATTACTCAAAAACCCTAGGTCAAAATCAAAACCCTTAGCAAAATAGAACAATATCAAATTGCAACAAGAGAATTATTGTTATCGCAACAAAAATTAGGGCAAAATCTAGATCAAACTCACTGAACTCTTCCATTTAGGTCAAAATTGAAACATTGATTTGTATATCAAACATGCAAGCAAACATATAATCTCAGTAAGATAGAAACATGCAAGCAAAATAGATATACATACAAATACATAAATAAAAAGGAAGGAATTTTAGAATACATTACAGGAATGGCTTCAAGTTCAACGATTCAACCTAAGAATCAAAGTTTATAACAAAGAAACACTAAGTAATAACAATCAACAACGTAAAATCAGATAGGGTTAAGAAAGGAGACAGATGGATGATGAAGTGGGAAAGAGGGAGAGAGACGAGAGAGTGACTGAAAGGGAGTGAGAGAAAAAATTTGACAAAATGAATGAAAATAACTTTAAATAGAAGAAGCTACCGGGTACTCGTTGGATAAACGTTCCTGTTCTTGCTTCGGGCAACGGATAAATTTTTATCTAGTACCGTCCAATGTTTATTTCGGTCGGTCCATTTGGTTCAGGTATACCGGTCTGGTTCTCGGTTCTGCAGATCCTATAACACCCCTGCAGATCACTATCAGACATATCATCAAGATTAACAACATTTGTACCTGCAGCAGCTTCAGGTCTAGCCTCAGTATTGTCATTGATATCTTGAGTAACATCAGCATTATCATCATCTTTTTGAACATATCATCATTCTCTTCCTCCTCAGCCTTTTGTACATCACCATCAGGGGTGTTTACATCATCATCAGCCATGTGGGCATCACCACGAGACAAGTGGTCATCATCATCATTAGTAGATTTCCCTATGATATCTTTCTTAGGTCCAGCATTGGGTTCAGGGTTTTGAGAGGGCTCAGAAATCACAGATTGCAGAGAGACGGATATCCCAGGAACCTTATGCTTTTCTTCCAAGATCCTCGTAATTTTTTTAGAAATGGCATTATGGACATACTCCAATCCTTTCTTAGTTGCAGTAGAAGATGAAGGGTTAGAGACCTTACCATGAACAGTTTCTTTGGGTCTTCTTGCATGTGGGGTGCGAGTCTTCTTTACAGCAAGATCATCATCAGTCACCATCTTGAATGGAGCAACATCAAGAACTTCATTAGAGTTGATAGGTCCAGTTCTTGGAACGGATTCAGGAGCAGTGATGGGGGACATCTTCTTGGGAGAGGAAGATTCTGAAGATTGAGACATTTTTGAGAGATTTAAGAGGAATGCAGATTTTTTTTGTTGGGAGTAGTTGAGAGTGAGGAAGATGAAACAGTTCAGTGGGTTCTTGATGGAGAGAGAGTGTGAGAAGAGGTGAGTTTGATATGATTGCAAAAGAGGAGGGAACTTAAGGTTTTGCCCAATCAGCAACCACTTCAAATATGAGTCATTTAAATTATTCAAATAATTTTCCCTTAATAGCTTTAATTGCTACAATTCCTCATAGAGACATATTCCTAAATTGCCCCTCAAATTTTCAAATTGATTAGCATCAAGAGCCTTTGTGAAAATATCATCTAGTTGTAATTCAGTGGGTACATGTTCTAAGCTAATCACTTTGTCTTCTACAAGTTCTCTTATGAAGTGATGTCTAATATCAATATGTTTGGTTGTGCTATGCTGAATAGGATTCTTGGATATGTTGATGGAACTAAGATTATCACATTATAATGTCATGACATTCTGTGTGACATTGTACTCAGTCAACATTTGCTTCATCCAAACCAGTTGGGAACATCTGCTACCAACTGCTATGTACTCAGCTTCAGCATTAAATAATGAGACACAATTTTTCTTCTTACTGAACCATGATATGAGATTGTTCCCCAAGAAGAAACATCCTCCAGACGTGCTTTTTCTATCATCAGCACTTCCAGCCTAATCAGCATCACAATACCCATATAGGATAGGTTCACACCAATGAGAATATAGCATTCCATAATCACAAGTCCCATTCACATATTTGAGAATCCTTTTGACTTGATTTATGTGTCTCACTTTGGGTTCTGCTTGATATCTAGCACACACTCCAACTGCAAAAGCAATATCAGGTCTGCTAGCTGTTAGATACAGCAGGCTCCCTATCATACTCCTATACAGACTTTGGTCAACACTAGTACAACCTTCATCTTTAGATAACTTTAGATGAGTAGGTGCAGGTGTTCTTTTGTGACTAGCATTATCCATTCCAAACTTTTTGACAATATTATTGGCATATTTGCTTTGAGAGAGGAAAATGGAGTCTTCCATTTGTTTAACTTGCAGCCCAAGAAAATATGTCAATTCTTCAACAAGAATCATGTCAAACTCAGATTGCATTTGATTAATAAAATGTTTAACCATCCTATCTGACATCCTACCAAAGACTATATCATCCACATATATCTGAGCAATCATGACTTTTCCACCTTCATCCTTCACAAAGAGGGTTTTGTCTATCCCTCCTTTTCTGTAACCATTTATAGTCAGGAACTCAGTCAATCTTTCATACCAAGATCTAGGAGATTATTTTAATCCATAGAGGGCCTTTCTTAACTTGTATACATGGGTTGGAAGGTTAGGATCAGCAAACCCTTTAGGTTGTTCCACATGTACTTCCTTATTTAAGTATCCATTCAAGAAGGCACTTTTTACATCCATCTGGAATAATTTGAACTTCAAGATGTAGGCTACTCCTAACAGTAACCTTATTGACTCTAGTCTTGCAACAGGTGCAAAGGTTTCATCAAAATCAACCCATTTAATTTGAGTATAGCCTTGAGCCACCAACCTTGCTTTATTTCTAGTTATAACTCCATTTTCATCAGACTTGTTCTTGTATATCCACTTGGTACCAATAATGTTTGTTCCTTCAGGTCTGGGACCAATTCCCATACTTCATTTCTTTTGAACCGTTCTAGTTCATCTTGCATGGCATTGATCCAAAACTCATCAGTCAGAGCTTCCTTCATATTTTTTTGTTCAATTTTGGATACAAAGCATGAGTTTGATATGATCTCTCTAAATCTAGTAATTATACCACTACTGGAATCTCCTATGATAAGCTCTTTGGGATGATCTTTCTGAATTCTAATAGAAGGTCCTTTGTTGAGTGCTTCTGACTCATATTCTGGAGGAGTATCATTGAGATCTTCAATTTTGACTGATCCTTCAACTTGAGTTTCAAGGAATGTTCCAACGTCCTCTGTGACATTGATTTCTTCATGCTGATCATCAATAATAACATTAATGGATTGCATCAAGACTTTTGTTATGGATTTGAATACTCTATATGCTTTGTTGTTTGTAGAGTATCCCAGGAATATACCTTCATCACTTTTGGGATCCATTTTCCTTCTTTGTTCACGATCTGTCAAAATATAGCAGTTGCTTACAAATACATGAAAGTACTTTAAAGTAGGTTTCCTTCCTTTCCATATTTCATACAGTATGGAAGAAGTTCCTTTTCTCAACGTGACTCTGTTATGAACATAGAAAGCTGTATTCATTGCTTCAGTCCAAAAGTATATAGGTAGCTTCTTTGCATGGATCATAGCTCTAGCATATTCTTGAATAATCCTGTTTTTCCTTTCCACTACTCCATTTTGCTGAGGAGTGATAGGTGAAGAAAATTCATGAATGATTCCTTCAGAAGAGTAGAATTTAGCAAATTTGGCATTTTCAAACTCCTCCCCATGATCACTCCCGATTCTAACCACACCACTTTCCTTCTCTTTTTGAAGTATTGTACATAGGTCTTTGAACACCTCAAATACATCTGATTTTTATCTGATGAAGCTTATCCAGGTGTATCTAGAGTAATCATCAACCACCAAATAAGCATACTTCTTCCCACCAAGACTCTTTACCTGCATTGGTCCCATCAAATCCATGTGCAACAATTCCAAAATTTTGGAAGTGGTAAGATGTCTAATCTTTGGAAGGGACATCTTGGTTTGCTTGCCAACTTGACATTCACCACAGACTTTTCCTTCATCAATTTGTATCTTAGGGATTCCTCTCACAACCTCCTTGGATATGATCTTCTTCATCCTTCTTAGATGTAGATGTCCAAGTTTTTGATGCCACATGTTAACCTCTTTTTCTTCTTTTGCCATAGAGCATACAGATGAATAACTAAAGGTTTTAGGTTCCCACAAGTAGCAGTTATCTTTGGATTTGAATCCCTTTATGACTTCCTCATTATCTTCATTTGTGACTACACATTCATCTTTGGTAAATATGACATTGAAGCCTTGATCACATAGCTGACTGATGCTGATAAGATTTACAGTCAATCCTTTTACCAGTAGAACATTGTCCAATTTTGGAGCTCTAGGACTTTCTAGTTTTCCAACCCCTTTGATCTCTCCTTTTGCTCCATCACCAAAGGTCATATAGATAGTGGAATGAGGTTTGATACCTACCAATAGGTTCTTTATTCCAGTCATGTGCTTTGAGCAACCACTATCAAAGTACTAGTCTTCTTTGGCTGACACCCTCAGTGAAGTGTGGGCTATTAAGACAACAGCTTTAGCAAACCATTGTTGTTTCTTGACAGAAACTTCATGCTTAGGTTTGATCTGAGGTGTCTAACTAGGATAACCATACAGTCTGAAACAAAATGGTTTTATGTGTCCAAATCTTCCACAGTAGTGACATATCCATCTTTGAAATTTACTCTTTGTCTGGCTCATCCTCCTGTTTCCATGATGTTGTGGCATTGGTATTGACATCTGGTTTGAAATGTGAGCTTCATTCTTTGACCTTATGAACCATAAGATGGATTCTGATTTACTGTTAGGAGTGAGTTATCAGTATTTTCATGTGTTAAAATAACTACCTTTTGATCTAAAGTTGAGCATATCGTATGAATTTGAGTGATTTTATGGTTAGAGTTGAACTTTAGAAGTTTGATTCTAGTTATAAAGCAAATCGAATCACTTTGGGTGTTATTGATGTAGGTATTAAGGCTGAGAAGTAATGACAAGGAAACATGAAGGCATAAGGACACTGGAGACGCAAAAGCACAAAGAAGTGAGATAAAGCAAAGGCCGTGCGGCAGCAGATTTGGGAGAGGCGCGCCAAACCCTCTAGTCCGCGCCGCGCTCTCCCGTGCCGCGCCGCGACTCTTAGTTAAAAAAAAGATTGTTATAATAGAAGCCCTAATCCTCATAACTGATATATCTTTGGTGAGCGAAATTCAGAGAGCATTCATATTCCAGAGCTGAAAATAACATTCGACGGAGAATTCAACATCAATCGAAGACATTCCCTTGATTAAGATGAATCCCTCTATGAAGTTTTGTGTGTTCTTCATGTCTATGGAGAGCTAAACCCCATTGTGTTGAGTTTAAGGTAGTAGTTAACCTATGAAGATGCAATAACTTTGATTAATTCCTGTGAATAATTGTTTAAGTTTTATTATCAATAAAGAACCTTGCTTTTATTTTATATCATTGTTGAACTATCAATCGAGAGATAGGGTTCATACTTTTGCCCTAGGTTTTTATATTGACTTGTTCTTAATTTTCAGAGATGGGATTGTGAATAAGTTTTCATAAATCATTGTGTTTAATTCCCTTTATCTTTATAATTATTCTGAGAGATCGAATATAATACCGGTAGAGGTGGCTCTAAACTGATCTTAGACATAATATCTGTTTTGAGGATGAATGAAGATAATAGCTTATATAATGGTTCACTTGTGGATTGTTTGATCATTGCATATGAATAGGTTGATGAACCCTAGAACTCAACATATTCATCACCATTGTTACTCACTTTTTAAGCTTTTAGTTTAATTGCTTATTGCTTTCTTATACTTACTTTTAGAATAAATAATCAAAAACCAATGCTTTTTACCACTCATTATAATTCGACTATAGAACGATAGTAATATTGACTCAATCTATGTGGATACAATATATTATAAAATATTTACCCAAAATACTTTCAACATTTACCCACAAATCCAATTCCAGACATTTCTCCAGCTTTCTGACCCACTTGCAGAATTTCTTCTAATGTGTCAGTTCCACTGTTAAATATCCTAAGAGATTTAGTCATCTGGTCAAGTTTGGAGTTCAGCATGGTAACTTTACTATTGAGTGAGTCTATGGTTGCAAGATGCTCTTTCTTCTTAGCATCCAACTCCGTTATGAGTTTATTTTACTTCACCCCTTGTTGGCACACTTCTGCACTCCTGACACACAACTTTTTATATGATGTTGCCAGTTCATCAAAGGTTATCTCATTTTCACTTGAATCATCATCAGATACAAATACACTAGTTAGTGCAGTGACATGTTTTGCAGATTCTTCTTCAGAATCACTCTCAGTATCTCCATCAGACCAAGTGACAGATAGCCCTTTCTTTTGCTTCTTGAGGTAAGTAGGACATTCAGATTTAATATGTCCAAAGCCTTCACATCCATGACATTGAATCCCTTTGCCTTGGTTGGACTTTTCTTCATATTTGGATCTTCTGCTAGAATCATAAGCCCTACTGTTGTCAGAGGGAATGTTCCTGAAATTTGGTCTGGACTTTTGATATATTCTTTTTATAAATTTGTTGAATTGTCTTCCAAGCATAGCCATGGCTTCTGATAGATTTTCATCACTTCCACCATTGCTTTCTTCTGAGGCCTCTTCAGTGCTTGGAGGGAACCAATGAGTTCATCTACCTTCAGGTTGCTGATATCCTCAGCCTCTTCTATAGCAGTAACCTTCATATAAAATCTCTTGGGCAATGATCTGAGGATCTTTCTCACTAGCTTTTCTTTAGGCATTTTTTCTCCTAAAGCTCTTAAGGTATTGGAAATCTCAAGAATATTCATGTAGAAATCATGGATGGTCTCACCTCTTTCATCCTTAGATTCTCAAACTTAGTAGTTAACATCTGAAGCTAGACATCTTCACCTTGGAAGTTCCTTCATGAGTTGTTTGAGAGTATCCCAAACCTCTTTGGCCAGTTCATAGTGATGCACCGGTCTGAATATATTCTTATTTATTCCATTGAACAGTGCATTTAGAGCCTTAGAGTTTCCCAGAGCCAACTCTTCCTCCTCCTTGCTCCATTCTTCTTCAGGTATTAACACATTTGTTCTGTCTTTCTCTTTCTTAACAGGATGTTCCCATCCTTTGTTCACAGCTCTCCAAGCCTTGCTATCCACAGATTTTAAGAAGGCCACCATATGAGGTTTCCAGTAGTCATAGTTAGATCCATCTAGAATGGGTGGTCTATTCCCAAATCCTCCATCCCTGTCCATAGTACCTGTAGCAACCTGCCCTAAAAATTAAAGATTAGAGTCGACACCTATTCTACCAAGGCGAATAGGAAACCTCGCGCAGTTGAGAGATCAGGGTAAGATACTATATTCAGGTCGAGGGAAGGTGTTAGGCACCCTCAACCCTTTCCTATGGTTTGCATTATAGGGTTAATATAAAGAAAGGTGACAGAAATTTATAGGGTAAATGGAAAAAATTATCAAAGTTAAAGGTTTACGATTAAGGAACATAATCGGGACAAAATGAGATTTATGGGGGAGGGGACTCGCCTTGTTGTCAAGTGCCTACATACCTCCTTATGGAGGATCAGAGTCTACGTAGTTCGGGGAAGGGTTGTACGCCCTTAGAGTTATAATTTGATTTGATATGGTTTTGGAGGCTTTTGAGTGGCCTATCGTAGTTGTGATAATTCGTAGTTTTGAAAAGGTTTTGGGAAGTGTTTTAGGATTGGGCGTACAACCGTGATTTTAATTTGTACTATTAACCGCAATGATCAATAGGTTCGATCACCATAGTTAAAAGATTAGAAGTGGTATCTTTACCAATTTTAATTGATAGATTCAATTATCACTAATAACGAATAAAAGTATTTTTTAGGAATTTAATAATTTAATTTGTATCGTTATCCCTCGTAATCGATTAATTCGATTAAAAAGAACAATGAACTAAAGTGGGAAAAAGTAGGTTAATCATTGCAACCAATAAAAATAGTTGAAACCATTTAACCAAATAATCTTATTTTAATTTAATAAGTATTTTAAATAAAATCGATTATTGCCCATCGCGATTAATTGATTTAATCGGAACGAACAATAAATTGGAATTTTAATATTTATAACATATATTAATTTATTTATAAAAAATAATTTATTATTATATAAATAAACATTTAAAAAGGATTTAAATAAACATATAAATTAATTAAAATTAATTTAGTTTATTAGGGTTTTATTCCAATATGGCAGACTTGAGGGTCTATGGTATGAGGCACAAATTTGGGTGCGTTGGATCTGACTTAGTGGGAACTCTATGGCCAGATTTAAGGGTGCATGGTGAGGTGTATAGACAGGAGCGCACATGATCAAGTTTGGAAAATCAGAAGAAAAATATATGTGGGAGCTGGGTATCGAACCCACCCCCCTTAGGTCAATCCATGCTATAACCAACCCAACTAGCACGCGCGCGTGTTCAAAACACACACCCAACATATCATATATGAAACAACAAAAATAATAGAATTCCTGCGCGCGAAATTCAAATCAACGAGTGGCGTGATGCCACGCAATCGTCTTCCTCACTATACCTGTAATTTTCTGCAGAATTAGCTACGATTTGGCTATGAATTCGTTTCGTAGCCTGTACACTTGAAAAATAATGAACAGGACATGCATGTATAGAAATATTTCGCACCTACCCCAAACCCTTCGTTTTCACCATATGAATCCATTCATACCATTATTTTAACCTAATTTTGCCCCTACACAAAAACCCCAATTGAAACCCTAAGAGCTTCACTCGGCCTCCAATGGCCGATCACATTTAAATGCACAAAAACTTAATTAATTAATCCAGAAACATCCACAACAATGAGACAAAGCCAAACACGCAATCAAAACACCATGGATATGCACATATTATGCTAATCGATTCAAGATTTGTAGAGACTTACTTTGGCTTATTGGAGGTCGTTCTGGGGTTGTTGATGCAGAGCAATGATCCACACAACTTCAGAATGATCCCACGAACCTTTTGCAATCTTTAAAACCTCTTGAGAGTCACGAATTCTCCCAAACTGAATTCACGTTTTTGATGAGTTTTTTGAGTTCTTGCAAGTATGCTTCTGCTCAAAATTTTCGTCCCCTAGTCCCTTGCCTTGCATCAACTACTTATAGGGAATGAATTAGGTCACCAAAAACCAACCAAAACTCTCTTGAATCCAATCTTGCATCTTTTGGAAATTTGATTTAAAATTTGAATGGAATCTTTCTATATTTGTCCAATCTTCTATTAATCCCTTCCCGATCAATATATCTGTCATACCCCAATTTTTGACCTAAGATACCACCTCATATCATTGCATATGCATCATTTGCATCTCTAACAAAATTGCATAGCTTGTGTTTGCTACTTGTGACTCAGCAGGATTTAATCAGCAAATCACTCATCAGTACAAGTAACAATCAATTAGGGTTTTGTTCTCCTTTCATCTCAAATGAATCATCTTCATCAAAATCAACATTTGGTCCTCAGAGATTCATTTCAACAAGCTCAAAGGCTCTGAATCAACCAAGTTAGGGTTTTGGCTAAAGATAGCATACTCTTGACTTTTGCTCAGGATTTGACCCAATGACTTGGGACATGACCTCAAGACCCCAAGTGCATCATTTTGACCTAATCTATTGACTCAAGACATCTCCTACACAAGGATCGATCAACAGTGAAATTTCAAATCATCAGAATTAGGGTTTTGAACTATCAGGGACTGAAATCAGGGATCACATTTGGGAAACCCTAAAAATCCCCAGGAAGTCACTCAAAGGTTTCAATCATCTTCAAATAAAGTGCGCCATATCCATTTGTGTGATTCAAGAGTTTTGATTGGAATCTATTTCAAGATTTTGGCCTATGGATTCGTCATGGTAAAGAAAATTGTTTCTTAGGGATTATTTGAAAGATGATACAAGTTTGAATCATTCATGAAATTTGCAAGAGAATATCTTTTTAGTCCATTTGTTGAAATATAATTTCAAGTGATTATTCAAGATCGTGAATTTAAGGATTTCAAGTCCAATATCATTTCAAAATTCATGGTACAGGAACACTTTTCAATACTTGAAATTCAAGTTTCTCACTAGCTCAAAGGTATTCTACCACTCCTATTCAAGAATTACCATGGATCATTCAAACTTGCAAATTCCATTCAAGTACATTCAAGAACATTAGAACTTCATGTTCATTCAAGTTCTAAAATAAATTCAAGCATTTACAAATGGAATTCTTTACATGAACAAAGTTCTAAATTTCAAATGCATTACAAGTGGACTTTATCCAAAATTCAAGAATTACAAAATTCCATTCATTTGCAAGAATACAAAGTTTGATTCATACAAAGTTGGAATTACAAGGAAAAGAAAAAAAATAAAACTTCAAATGCAATTCTTGAATTCTTCAAGTCTTCATTCTTCAAGATCAAATTTCTTCATGCTTTTCTTCAAGGTCCTCATGCAACATGAAAAAAAAGAAACAAAAAGAGGGGTAAAATTAGCAAAAGTCAAAGAGAGCCAAAGAGAGATTTTTATGTCATAAAATTATGCAACTTAGAGATATCATAAAATGACATAAAAATTTACACACATGGCTTATATCATGAAAAATATCTTTGCATAAGAATATTCTTATTCTTATTTTTTATTCTTGCAATGATGAAGAATATATTCTTTTTCTTATCTTGCAATGATTGAAACTTGCCAATCAAGATTACCAATTGCCAAACACATCCTAAGCTTTTCCTATAAATAGAAGTGTTCACTTCATTGCAAATCACACCAAAGCTACTATACTACTAGCTTTCTCACTTCTTCCTCTTCTCTTATAGTTTTCATGTTTCTTGGTAAGAAGGAGAAATTCTTCAAATCAAAGAAAACTACTTGGAAAAAATAAGAGTTTCTAGTTACAAAGTTTCTTGAAAGAGAGTGGTGAAGAAGAAATTCTACATACCTTGGTGTAGAGAGTTCCAACTTGAAGATCATCTTCAAGTCTCCCTAATATCCAAAGAGGTGGTGTCATCTTCATCAAAGGATCCTACAACAACAAGCAAAGTTGTTAGAGAAATTGTTAGTAACAATTCAAAGTTGTTAGTAACAATAAAGAATTCAAGGCATACCTCAACAATAAACCGGCGAACACCTCCTCACCGTAGAAAGAAATCCGGGACAGTAACAATAACAACAATTTTCAACAGAAACTCAAAACAGTAGCAGCAACATGTTCACAGGTTCAGAATCAACAATCAATTACAACAGAAACGCAACAATCATGGCATAGTTTCAGAAGCATAAAGAATCGATACGCACCTCAGCAATAAACCGGCGAAATCCTCCTCGCCGCAGGTAATTCGGTTCTCCTTCCACTTTTGATGTCACTGTTATTTGTTCTTTACCTATGAATTTCTCAAAACCAAAGAAGCAGAGTACATAAGCTTTTGTTATTGTATCATGAACAAGAAGAGGAAAACGAATTTGTTAAGAACCATACCTTCTGTTTGTTGAGGTTGTTCATAAACTCAGAGAAAAGCCTAGAACGGTACTGAGAAGTTGCTGTTGTTGTTAAAATAGAGAGAAAAAGCACAGTTACTGTTTGTTCACAGAAGAAGAAAGAGAGCATAGTTTTGTTGTTGTTACCGCGAGTGAAGAGAGAACCGAGAGAGATTGGTTGAGTGTTTACTCGGATTTTCATTGCTGCTGCTCCCATGGCCGCCGTGAGAACGAGGGAGGTTTTTGTTGTCTTCGTTTCAGTGAGAGAGGCGAGTGCGATTGAGAGAGAGCACCGCGAGAGAGACATGAATCCAAGAGAAAGCATTGTTGTTGTTGTTGTTCGATGCAAGAGAGGAGAAGCTTTGTTCTCTTGTGTTTGTTCTTTTTCAGAAAAATAACGTGAGAGATGTGGGAGAAGAGGTGTTGCCTCTTTCTTTTGGTTATTAGGGTTTTCCAACCCATTTGCTTAAAACGTGGCGGATCCGGGTCATCCCTGGCCCGACCCGGTCCGGCCCACTTTGCTCCTTTCTTTATTTTAATTCAGCTTCTCTTTAATGGGCCTGCACCTCCATATGTGTTTTTAACACCTCTGGCCCAAACATTAGTTTTTTTTACTATTTTCTTTTAGTTTTCTTTGAGAAAATTGTTCATAAAAAAGACTTAGTATTTTATTTAATATAGGGTTTAATTTTCTTTTCTAATCCTTATTAAAAAATGCAAAAAAAAAAATATATTAGATGCATATTTATGTTTCTAACTATTTTCTTTCTTTTCATGAATAAAAACCACAAAAATATTTTCTTTTAGAATTAATTTTATTTGAATTTGATATTTTCATATTATCTTGTGTAGTTAATCATTTAAATTTTTTATTTGATTATATCACTTGAATTTTCTAACTTCATCCAAGACTTCGAGATTATTTCTCTGTTGTCTTTTGGATTTGTCTGTTTTGTTTGGTCTTCTATTTGCTGTAGAACTCCATAAACAATTACTGGATGATCATGGAATTGCTGAAAGCTGTGAGCTTATTCGACATTCTTTTCTGCTGGTGAGGATGCTTAACATCTGTTGAAATCATAATCAATTCAAAGCACATCACTTGAGGATCACGCTAACACCTCAAACTCAGAAATCCAATTTTCTCATTCTTCGAGGTAAGCCTAAAATTCAATCAACTGTTTTCACAACAGTAATCAATTCACTTTCAAAGCAACTCATTGTTTTTCAAAACAGTGGGGCCTCTCGAATATTAGAGAGTATAAGACCCACTCCTTTTTTCCTTTTTTACAGTTTTTCTTTATACAGAAAACTCTTTCAAAAACAAAAACTTTCAAACAGTTTTTCAAACGACGCGTCTGTAAATAAAACAATCAACCATGTTTTGTAAATAAAACATGGGCCTCCATGTAGGTATAAGTCCCAAGCCCCTTTTGTACATACCCATTCCCGTACATGAAATTAGGTATTTCATTGTATGCCTTTTTGTACATACACTTTTTTGTACATATCTTGATCTGTTTTTTAACTTTGAATAACAAATCAAAAATGAAGGTTTTCTTTAAATCTTCCCAAAAATAAAACATGGGCCTCCATGTAGGTATAAGTCCCAAGCCCCTTTGTAAATACCTGTTTACATAGCTTTTGAATAAATTCAAGTGGACCTCTCCTCGAGTATAAGTCCCGAGCCCCGTGTATGCAAATGGATCATGCTTACAGGTATATTTCCTTCATAAACTCCATTATATACACACACTTTGTCATATATATAATTGTTCATACCTGTTCATGTTTGTTCATACTTGTTCATGTTTGTTCATATGTGTGATATGTGTGCTTGTTCAACTTAGTACAACACTAGGTTCCCCATAGCCTCCTATTGGGCTTCGTGCAAAGAATCTCCACTAGTTTAGGTTAGGACATAGAGTATGGTTTCCCGGTGAAATCGCTCTAAGAGCTCAAACCAACTATACCATGCCTCCCCTTGGGCTTTGTACAAACGAGTGACCCTCCCATAGCCTCCTCTTGGGCTTACAATGCAAGGACCCTGGATTGTCCCTCCCATAGCCTCCTCTTGGGCTTACAATGCAAGGACCCTCGGATAGCCTCCTCTTGGGCTTCGTACAAGGACCCACGGGCTTCTTATAAGCATCCCCAATATCCAAAATAAATACCCTAGGAGATTAGACATTTATCATCTCTATGATAGGAGTATCTCTTCTATATCATCACAAACAATCAATCAAATCAAACTTTTTTGCCACAAGGCTGGCAAATCAATCAAACTTTTTGCCACAAGGCTGGCTAATCAATCAAACCGTTTTGCCACCGTACTGGCTGATTAATCAAAGTTTTTGTCACAAGGCTGACTTCATTGAAACTTTTGCCACAAGGCTGGCTGATTAATCAAAACTTTTTGTCACAAGGCTGACTTCATTGAAAGTTTTTGCCACAAGGCTGGTTAAACAACAAAAACATCTTTATCATTCTAAGCGCCATAAGTGGCATGACCCAGGGCTTATAATGAAAAGATTTTCAAACAAAAACAAACAGATGTATGTGATGATATAGATTAGATACATCGAACATTTAGTTGACATTTGTCTCTTATCCTTTGCTTCCACTAGCATAAGTGGGAACTACGATTGCTCTGACTTTCTCAACATCCCTTTGAGAATACGTAGGCACAAGGTCGTATCCTTGGCGAGCAAAACAAAACACAAAAAACCACTCAAACCTTAGCACCCGTAGACCCCGAGCTACAGATGCTCTGATTCCCTCTAGGGGATATGTATGCAGAGGATCGCGATGATCTTTGCGAGCATAATCAAACAAACACCTTAGGTCCCACCTATTTCACAACAGAACCTCCACCGTAACACAGAATGAAAAACAATAAAGAATCCTATAGAGTACTATAGATACGTTGGGTGCTAATACCTTCCCTTCGTATAACCAACCCTCTTACCCAAGATCTCTCCCCCCACTTTTAGGTTATTGCAGCTTTTTTCCTTTTCCTCCTTTGGAAATAATAAAAAGTTTGGTCGAAACAAAGAAAAATCATTTTTATGAGCACTCGAGCCCAAAGAAGGCATCAGGTGTCTCATCCCACAAAAAAGAGGAACAAAACGATTTTTCGCCCGCGACAATATCACGAAAATATATTGAAATTTTATCATAATTGTGATTGGAATTAGTCAATGTGAATCCTTTTAATACAATATTTGATTTTCCTTTTAATTATATCACTTTAAATCATTTTTAAATGAAATAAAATTATATAAAATCAAATAAAAGGCTAACATTCGTGGCATATGGTTTGGATAACATAGATAGCTTGTGGACCAAGATTGAATCATAAAAAGATGGGCCTCTTTGCAAAAAATTCCAATTTGAACCTCTTTTATTTCACATTTTGCCTCCAATAATTACCCAACTTTAGCAAGGCATATCTCTCTCAATTTTTAAGCTATGAATGAGTTCTAGGACTTTTTGGAAACCTTAAGATGTTCTCTATAAGCCAGTTTGGGACATATTTTTCATTTGGAGCTTTTATCTTGATCATATCCTCTTTGACAAAAAACTGCTTTTGAATGATGTTTGAGAAGGACCTGTAATCTTTTGTATCATAT
Source organism: Vicia villosa (assembly GCF_029867415.1). Lineage (NCBI taxonomy): Eukaryota > Viridiplantae > Streptophyta > Magnoliopsida > Fabales > Fabaceae > Vicia > Vicia villosa. Next base: position 358,073 of record NW_026705571.1, read on the forward strand.
CTTCCAAATGAAGCATTTCTAGCCTTGGCTTGTGAGAGACAAAGTTGTAGAGAATCCAATTTCCTTCAAAATAGGCTTTGGGTGGGTAATGTTTTGATATTCCATGTGAAAGTTATGGCCAGTCAAAGTTGAGTTGACTTTCTCCTAAAGAAACCCTAATTTGAACCTTTTTGCAATTGTTCATTTCTGAGTTTCTATTGATGGATCATGATCAACCTTTGATCAAATGATGGATATAACCTCACATACTTAATGTTGACCAAAATTGAGAGGTTTTGACTGTGCTTTGATTATGGTTGACTTTTAGGTCAAACCAGTTGACTGTGGATCATCTAAGCTTTTGAATGAGTAATCTTTGGAATGGGGCTTTGACTTTTGACATAGAAGTATCTTGGATCATCATGGTCCATGGAGATCTTGGTTAGGGATCTTGTCCTGTTGATTTCCTCAAGAGAACCTCAAACCCTAACTTTAGGAGGCTCTTGAATAGGGGAGTGTAGTTTGGATAGACCCTTAAACCTTGAATCATTGCAGATGAAATGAAGAGGGAAAATTTTGGGGTATGACAGCTGCCCCTGTTCAATCTTCTTAAACCTGAAGAATCAGATAGGCATGTCTGCCTATCGTGATCTAAAGGTGGAAGATTATTGAACACTGAAAATGCCCTGATATTTGCTTGCGTTGGGAAAGAGTTCTGTGGGAGATGGGCTTATAGATGCCACCCAAGGTGAATACCCCTCCTCTCTCTCTCTTTTTTTAGAATGTGGAGTAGATGCTTTTGCAAGGGACCACTGTGTTTTGGTCATAGTACGGCCTAAAAAGGCAACCTGAATTTTACGCCATGCCATGATGCATGTATGATGTAGCGAGCTTGTTTGTTATTGATGGGATTTTGGAGGAGATCACTGCAGAGGGACTAATGTGAAAAACCCAATTGAAGAACTGTTTCAGAAACAGGGAAAATAAATCCCTATTTGCAAGGAGACGTAACTTTATATCACTGCCAAGGGACTAACGTGATACTAATCAGCGAGATGATTTGAAGGGGATCACTGCCAAGGGACTAACGTGATGAGACATAACTCATTACTGCTCGGGGACTAACGTAATAAGTCGTAGTTGTGTATCATTGCCAGGGGACTAACATGATAGGAATAGATATTGGTTACTTCCCGGGGACTAACGTACCAAAGAGACGTAGCTTCATATCACCGCCAGGGGACTAACGTGATAAGACATAACTCATTACTGCTCGGGGACTAACGTAATAAGTCGTAGTTGTGTATCATTGCCAGGGGACTAACATGATAGACATAGATCTTGGTTACTGCCAGGGGACTAATGTAACACCCCGAATTTAATTAAATTGGTTAATTAAATTATTGAAGGATTTAAATATTTGATTTAGTCGAAATTGGATTGTCGGTGTTATTTAAGGGCGTATTTGGAATTATATATAAATTGAAGTCGGATAGTCGGAAAAATAATATTAAGAATAATATTATTTATAAGTCGGAATTATTATATTGAAGGAATTATTATTATAAGTGATATAATTAATTATTTGAGTTATATCTCTTATTGGGCCTAAATTTTGCTAAAGGCTAAGCCCAAATGGTTTTATATTAGGGTTTTAGAGATTTGGAAAGAGGAGAGTTGTCATAATGAAGGAAACAAGAATAGAAGAGGAAGAGGCAAGCAATGAAGAAGAAGAAGAAGCTTGGAAATTTTCATCCATGGTGCCAAATTGAAGATGCAAATAGAGACCCATTGAGTTGCTTCCATTGATAAGGTAAGGGTGGGGTTCTCTTCCTATAATGGGGCTTATGAAACCTTGTATGTGGAGAAATTAGATATGTAGATTCATTGCAATTGTTTGTGTTAATTGATTGATGAAGTAGAATTTTTGGCTATGAAATTATATAATTTAATGCGGCTGTGTTTGGATGTTTGTTGTTTGTTTAACAAAGCTACTACGTCTACTGTTGCAATTAATGGCCTGGTATTTAAAGACTTCATAACTTGTTTTCCATTTGCATATTCTAATTAAAATCTTAAGTGCTTTATTTTTTTCAATCAATGGTTATTATTGTTTCATTGCCTTTTATCCTAATTCCTCCCTCTTTTTACTGTTGCCAATTGTGGTTGCGTGACTTAGTGATAGTAGTAGGAATGTGTACCGTTTATTTGTTGACAGTACAGAATGCTAATAATGAATTCATCCTGGCACATGAATTGTGGTGTGATTCTAAGCATGGTTATACAAGAATTAGGATTTGAGAAATAGAAACAGTAGAAATTATAGAGCAAAGTAACTCAAAACAGTCCCGTTTGACCGAAATAGTCAAATTAAACGGTATAATTAGTTGCCCGAAATTTAATGGAAATTTACGTGGTATCTAATTTTAATTAGTAGATTAACGTGGTGGTGTTATTTTGTTGAAATTGTGACATTTTACGAATCAACTAAAATTGAGTTTTAATTCAAATATTATTTATAAATAAATATTGATTATGTGATAGAATTGACACACATTTTAGGAATAGAATATAATGGAATTGGAATTAATATTATTTGTAATAATTTTAGGAGTTTTGGTATTAGAGATAAATAATTAGATTAATAAGCTAATTTAAATTATTTTAATTTGAATAGAGTTGTTAGAGTTGCTAATAGGGTTGTCAATAGAGTTATTAAAGTTGTCAATAGAGTTGTTAGAGTTGATAATAAAGTTGTTAGAGTTGTTTTGAATTACTAAGAGTCATACTTTTGTTTGTTTTGAGTAATTCTGACATGTTTAGAGTTGTGAGTGTATAATGTCGGTGTTTACTTTTTCATTGGAACTTGAACAATTCATATCTTTTAAACCGTAACTCCGTTCGAGTCTCCGTTCAAAGCGTTAGAAAGCTAGCGCGATATTCTTTTAATAAAAATGGTTTTGAGCAATAGAATGCTAGAAATTGGAAATTGAGTAGAAATTGAAGTGAATTAAATTAATATAGTTTGATATTAATTGGTTAAATTAATAGTTGAATTAATTTCAATGTGTTTAATTGATTAGAATATAATTTGGAATTAGATTAACTATTTGGTTTATCGGTAAATTACGATATTTTGAGAATTTATCCGTAATTGTGTTTTGATTGAATATGTATGTTGAGAAATATATATTATTATGTCAATGATGTTGTTTTGATATTGATTCTCTGTGGGTAGTTGGATAGCATTAATTTTAATGATTAATTGCTTGATTTTAAATGTGTATATTCATATATAATTGGCAAAATGAGAATTAACATGAGATAGTATGGTTACTAGTGTTAATTGGATTTTGTGAATCGTAATTGATTAATTGACCTTTTATATGTGAATGATATGTATGTGTTGTGAATGTTGTGTACAATTGGTGGATAATTCATCGAGTTGAATTATTGTGATATGCTAAATATTAAGATGGTAGAGATGATCTTAACTGCATATGTTTGATTAACATTGTACATACATTCATATCATGAATGCCTTGAAACAAAGGTGGTTTGCTTTGAAACATAAGCGAGGCTTGGATTCTAGAGTGAATCGAAAAGCGGTAAACTATATGTTTACATTTGGTGGCTTTGATCTTGTCCGGATCTGAAGCGTGGCTAGATTCTATATGAATCGGAAGCGGTGGAACTTTGGGTCCATATTGGGTACCACATGCATAGAGTCACATATCTTGCATTGAGTCACATTGAGGTTAAGTGATGTTTGAATATATGTATTTATGTGATTGTCATGTGTACAGGAGATGTGATAATTGAAATTGGTGATGTTTTGATATATAATTGGTTAAACGTGTGAATATGTGATAATGATGGATTGTGTATATATTTGGGATAATAGTATTAAATCTTTTGAGTATTATACTATTGAATTTTGTGTTTACTTGAATATGTGAAATTTATTAGATGATACTATTTACATGATTATGACTTGTTGTGTGATGAAAAGTATGTGAGATTAATGAACTGTAGAAGTATGATGTGTGTAGTAGCTATTGATACTTGTGATGTGATGATTTTATATGTCTGAATCCTAGCATGCAATTTATCATATGCCCACTTATATGATTTGATATCTCACCCTTTTCTCTTGTTTCGCCGTCGCCTTTATATTGGCAACGTGCAGGTATTCAAGTATGAAGATTTAGTTGCCGTTACTCGAGTCGGTTGTCGCTCTGATACGTAGCACTCTGGGGGGAACGATTTATATTATTTATGATGTTTCTATTTAATTGTTTCATTTTGGTTGGACAAAATGATAAGTTAACTGAAGATATTTTATTGAATACATTCTTAAGTGATTCCGCTGTGTTTTAATAAAATAAGTTATTCTATTTCAAAGGTGCTATGTATCCGCTTTATGCGACGAGGTGATTGGTTTTGTTTTAATTATGTGACGCCTCATTTGTTTATTGAGAAATTTTGAAAAACTCTGATTTATATATATTTGCCGGGTAGAAATGGGGTGTTACAATAGTGGTATCAGAGCAGGTCGGTCCGTCCGGCTAAGTTGTCGAGTCTGTTGAGTTGTACGACAGTTGAATGCTGTCAGTGTTTTAGTCTTTAGTACACGATACGTGTATGAAACACTGTCGGTACGTGTTTGTTTTGTTGCAGGAATTGGTTTGTTTACAAGTGGGGGAGAAGTTTTGCTTCTCGATGATGTTTCTGTTGTAAGAGAAGGTCTGGTATGCTGTCGATAAGCGACAAATGCAAGTGTTGTTGAGAGTTTTGGATATTAACCACAGTCGAAGACGATGTGAAGTTAAGGATAATTTTGGGGAGACAAAAGTTAAAGAGTGGCGATGTTCAGCACGATTGAGGACTGGGAACTTGTCGGTGTGTTTAACCTTTGCGTCTGATGCTGGCGTTTGACAAGTGTTAAGGTGATAAAGTTGCGGTAGACTTAATGTTGGACTCGTATAAGTGATTAACGGACGTAGTCGATGTGTAAGCATGTTGAATAAGAACGGTTATTACCGCTATTGTCTGAAGCGAAGTTAAGCAAAACTTGTTGTTGATGATTAAGATGAGATAAAAAGATGTTCGGTATTAAAGATGATTTGAGTACTGATGACTTTTAAGGAAGAGTGAAGTAGTAGCGAAGAAAAAGTCAGACTTAGGGATGATAGAAGTCGTATTTGGGATGCCAAAAGTGGCGGCGTGTATAAAAGAAGGAGTGTATGGAATTTTCTATCGCCAGTTTATCGGGAGGAGGACTTCGGTTGAGACGAAACAAACTGTGTGATGCTACTCATGTTATTGGATTTAAGAGGAAATTCGGAAAGGGCGCTGTTATGATGTAACAACGATTTATACTCCACAATGGTTGTCGAATACTAAATTGACAAATTGGGGAACTGATCACCCTCAATCTATTGTTAATAGTAGACGAAACTCGTGTTGGATGTTATAGATTTGTCTTGTTGTCTTAATAGTGTGGAAAGAGTATTTATATTTTATCGTGAAGATGGTTGTTCATTGGTTTGTGCAGCTCGATAAGAGGGATGGTTGAGTAAGAATCGGATAGAATGAGCAATCAGTGTGGTGCGTTTTATACAAGCGAGTGTCGCTAAGCAAAAGATTGGAAACATCAAGTGAAACAACAATGTGAGGATGAGTATTAATGAAAGTCTGTATTGGATTGAGAATTGTGGACCATATAGTTAACAGAATTTTATTGGGGGTAGTGATTTAAAAGAGAATTATCAGAGTCGAGCAGCGGGAGCTTTATGTGATACTGTTGTTGTAAGACTTTGGGGAGTAAGAAACTATAGGTCAGAAGTCGGTAAAGATGAGTTATCTTGATGTTTAGATTGATGGACTGTTGGAATACGTGTGATGCGCCAGGAATACTGCATTGAGTGGTTGATTATTACAAAACTGGTAAGAACTGTAATGTGTTTGTGTTCATGAGAATCGTTGTTGTGACAAAGAGGTAGTGATCGAAGTGTTACCATGCGTGATTTGAGATTTGGATACGAGGTTTGTGTTTGGATGGTGTTGAGCCAATTTTCGAGGACAAAAATATTCTAAGTGGGGGAGAGTTGTAACACCCCGAATTTAATTAAATTGGTTAATTAAATTATTGAAGGATTTAAATATTTGATTTAGTCGAAATTGGATTGTCGGTGTTATTTAAGGGCGTATTTGGAATTGTATATAAATTGAAGTCGGATAGTCGGAAAAATATTATTAAGAATAATATTATTTATAAGTCGGAATTATTATATTGAAGGAATTATTATTATAAGTGATATAATTAATTATTTGAGTTATATCTCTTATTGGGCCTAAATTTTGCTAAAGGCTAAGCCCAAATGGTTTTATATTAGGGTTTTAGAGATTTGGAAAGAGGAGAGTTGTCATAATGAAGGAAACAAGAATAGAAGAGGAAGAGGCAAGCAATGAAGAAGAAGAAGAAGCTTGGAAATTTTCATCCATGGTGCCAAATTGAAGATGCAAATAGAGACCCATTGAGTTGCTTCCATTGATAAGGTAAGGGTGGGGTTCTCTTCCTATAATGGGGCTTATGAAACCTTGTATGTGGAGAAATTAGATATGTAGATTCATTGCAATTGTTTGTGTTAATTGATTGATGAAGTAGAATTTTTGGCTATGAAATTATATAATTTAATGCGACTGTGTTTGGATGTTTGTTGTTTGTTTAACAAAGCTACTACGTCTACTGTTGCAATTAATGGCCTGGTATTTAAGGACTTCATAACTTGTTTTCCATTTGCATATTCTAATTAAAATCTTAAGTGCTTTATTTTTTTCAATCAATGGTTATTATTGTTTCATTGCCTTTTATCCTAATTCCTCCCTCTTTTTACTGTTGCCAATTGTGGTTGCGTGACTTAGTGATAGTAGTAGGAATGTGTACCGTTTATTTGTTGACAGTACAGAATGCTAATAATGAATTCATCCTGGCACATGAATTGTGGTGTGATTCTAAGCATGGTTATACAAGAATTAGGATTTGAGAAATAGAAACAGTAGAAATTATAGAGCAAAGTAACTCAAAACAGTCCCGTTTGACCGAAATAGTCAAATTAAACGGTATAATTAGTTGCCCGAAATTTAATGGAAATTTACGTGGTATCTAATTTTAATTAGTAGATTAACGTGGTGGTGTTATTTTGTTGAAATTGTGATATTTTACGAATCAACTAAAATTGAGTTTTAATTCAAATATTATTTATAAATAAATATTGATTATGTGATAGAATTGACACACATTTTAGGAATAGAATATAATGGAATTGGAATTAATATTATTTGTAATAATTTTAGGAGTTTTGGTATTAGAGATAAATAATTAGATTAATAAGCTAATTTAAATTATTTTAATTTGAATAGAGTTGTTAGAGTTGCTAATAGGGTTGTCAATAGAGTTATTAAAGTTGTCAATAGAGTTGTTAGAGTTGATAATAAAGTTGTTAGAGTTGTTCTGAATTACTAAGAGTCATACTTTTGTTTGTTTTGAGTAATTCTGACATGTTTAGAGTTGTGAGTGTATAATGTCGGTGTTTACTTTTTCATTGGAACTTGAACAATTCATATCTTTTAAACCGTAACTCCGTTCGAGTCTCCGTTCAAAGCGTTAGAAAGCTAGCGCGATATTCTTTTAATAAAAATGGTTTTGAGCAATAGAATGCTAGAAATCGGAAATTGAGTAGAAATTGAAGTGAATTAAATTAATATAGTTTGATATTAATTGGTTAAATTAATAGTTGAATTAATTTCAATGTGTTTAATTGATTAGAATATAATTTGGAATTAGATTAACTATTTGGTTTATCGGTAAATTACGATATTTTGAGAATTTATCCGTAATTGTGTTTTGATTGAATATGTATATTGAGAAATATATATTATTATGTCAATGATGTTGTTTTGATATTGATTCTCTGTGGGTAGTTGGATAGCATTAATTTTAATGATTAATTGCTTGATTTTAAATGTGTATATTCATATATAATTGGCAAAATGAGAATTAACATGAGATAGTATGGTTACTAGTGTTAATTGGATTTTGTGAATCGTAATTGATTAATTGACCTTTTATATGTGAATGATATGTATGTGTTGTGAATGTTGTGTACAATTGGTGGATAATTCATCGAGTTGAATTATTGTGATATGCTAAATATTAAGATGGTAGAGATGATCTTAATTGCATATGTTTGATTAACATTGTACATACATTCATATCATGGATGCCTTGAAACAAAGGTGGTTTGCTTTGAAACATAAGCGAGGCTTGGATTCTAGAGTGAATCGAAAAGCGGTAAACTATATGTTTACATTTGATGGCTTTGATCTTGTCCGGATCTGAAGCGTGGCTAGATTCTATATGAATCGGAAGCGGTGTAACTTTGGGTCCATATTGGGTACCACATGCATAGAGTCACATATCTTGCATTGAGTCACATTGAGGTTAAGTGATGTTTGAATATATGTATTTATGTGATTGTCATGTGTACAGGAGATGTGATAATTGAAATTGGTGATGTTTTGATATATAATTGGTTAAACGTGTGAATATGTGATAATGATGGATTGTGTATATATTTGGGATAATAGTATTAAATCTTTTGAGTATTATACTATTGAATTTTGTGTTTACTTGAATATGTGAAATTTATTAGATGATACTATTTACATGATTATGACTTGTTGTGTGATGAAAAGTATGTGAGATTAATGAACTGTAGAAGTATGATGTGTGTAGTAGCTATTGATACTTGTGATGTGATGATTTTATATGTCTGAATCCTAGCATGCAATTTATCATATGCCCACTTATATGATTTGATATCTCACCCTTTTCTCTTGTTTCGCCGTCGCCTTTATATTGGCAACGTGCAGGTATTCAAGTATGAAGATTTAGTTGCCGTTACTCGAGTCGGTTGTCGCTCTGATACGTAGCACTCTGGGGGGAACGATTTATATTATTTATGATGTTGCTATTTAATTGTTTCATTTTGGTTGGACAAAATGATAAGTTAACTGAAGATATTTTATTGAATACATTCTTAAGTGATTCCGCTGTGTTTTAATAAAATAAGTTATTCTATTTCAAAGGTGCTATGTATCCGCTTTATGCGACGAGGTGATTGGTTTTGTTTTAATTATGTGACGCCTCATTTGTTTATTGAGAAATTTTGAAAAACTCTGATTTATATATATTTGCCGGGTAGAAATGGGGTGTTACAACTAACGTACCAAAGAGACATAGCTTCATGTCACCGCCGGGGGACTAATGTGATAAGACATAACTCATTACTGCTGGGGGACTAACGTAATAAGTCGTAGTTGGGAAACAAGTTTGTGGTAAAGACCACTTTCCTTGTCATCAGTTTGGAATAGCAGTTGGGAAACAAGTTCGTGGTAAAGACCACTTTCCTTGTCATCAGCTTGGAATAGCAGTTGGGAAACAAGTTTGTGGTAAAGACCACTTCCTTGTTATCAGTTTGGAATAGCAGTTGGGAAACAAGTTTGTGGTAAAGACCACTTCCTTGTTATCAATTTGGAATAGCAGTTGGGAAACAAGTTTATGGTAAAGACCATTTTCCTTGTCATCAGTTTGGAATAGCAGTTGGGAAACAAGTTTGTGGTAAAGACCACTTCCTTGTTATCGAGTTTGATTGATCCCCCCACAGGGCCGTTTGCTATCATTCTAGAAAGCATGGTGGGATCTCCTTGTTCTTCAGACAAATTCACCTGTAGATTAATCGTTTTGCAAATGCGTATGCTTATGATTTGTTGTAAGCGCATGAATGTTTCATGTAGGTGTCATGTGTGAGTGTTTATGCAAGTGAATATGTAGGTACGATGACTTTGATGTTTTTTCTCTTTGTCGCCCATTGGATTTGTTTGATCCTTTTAAGCAGTTTTGCGAATCTTAGTTCGGATCGTCCGAGGTTAATTTATCGGGGTATTGTGTTGCTTTGGAATGGTCATAGCACGAGGCGTAAATTGCCTGCTGGAGATGTCGTGGTTTCATTCCCTTTATTTTGTCTAACAATCTGTAAGTTTCTTGCCTTAAATTCAAAGTTTAAAGTTTATGAGAAATAAACTATTCTTTGCGCATGGTATTGAAATGATGAAAAGACACAGTATGAAAGAGAAGGAAAGCTTTTATTGATATTGCCTTGAATTGGCGAATGTACAAAAAGTATGAAAGAAGGGAAATGACAAATAGAAATGATATTAATACTGCTATTGCTCTTTTACTATCGAGGGCCCCAGTAATCCTTTGACTTCGGAAGTTGATGATTGCACGACTTTTTATCCTTTACGAATTATCTTGGATTCATGGTTTAAGCTCTTGCCTTTGCTAAGCATAGTACTTTTTGACCGCATCTCAATTGATAGGATGTGACAGTTCATTCCCATCCATGGTAGTGAGGACAAGCGCTCCTCCTGAGAATACCGCTTTCACGACATATGGACCCTCGTAGTTAGGTGTCCATTTTCCTCGGGCATCGAGTCGGGGTAGTAAGATTTTCTTGAGGACGAGATCTCCTTCTTTATAAGTTCGAGGGCGGACCTTTTTATCGAACGCCTTTTTCATTCTTTTCTGATAGAGCTGCCCGTGACACAAAGCTGTCAGTCGCTTTTCTTCAATGAGATTAAGCTGACCAAAACGGGTTTTTACCCATTCCGATTCTTCTAACTTTGTGTCAGCTAGGACTCTTAAAGAGGGGATCTCCACTTCGATGGGGAGGACTGCTTCCATACCATAGACTAAAGAGAAAGGGGTTGCCCCTGTGGACGTGCGTACTGAAGTTCTGTAACCGTTTAGGGCGAAGGGAAGCATTTCGTGCCAGTCCTTGTACGTTTTCACCATCTTTTGTATTATCTTTTTGATGTTCTTATTTGCAGCTTCGACGACGCCATTCATCTTAGGCCTATATGGTGAGGAATTGTGGTGTTCAATCTTGAACTCCTCGCACAGCTCCCTCATCATGTTATTGTTTAAGTTCGACCCATTGTCGGTGATGATTCTATTTGGAACCCCGTATCGGCATATGAGGTTATGTTTGATGAACCGGGTGACCACTTGCCTTATTACATTAGTATAGGAAGCAGCTTCAAGCCACTTGGTGAAATAATCGATGGCAACCAATATGAATCGGTGTCCATTAGAGGCTTTGGGTTCGATCATCCCTATCATATCAATCCCCCACATTGCAAATAGCCATGGTGAACTTAGTACGTTCAACGGATTTGGTGGTACATGTATTTTGTCAGCGTATATTTGGCATTTATGACATGTCCTTGCGTATTGGAAGCAATCAGCCTCCATTGTTAACCAGTAGTACCCTGCTCGTAATATTTTTCTCGCCATTGAATGTCCATTTGCGTGAGTTCCAAAGGTTCCTTCACGTACTTCCTTAATAATCTCCTTGGCTTCATTCTTATCCGCACATCTTAGTAACATTGAATCGTAGTTTCGCTTGTATAGGACATTACCGCTTAGGAAGAACTTAGATGCCAAACTCCTTAGCGTCTTTTTGTCAATTGTGGAGGCGTTCTATGGATATTCTTGTTTCTCCGGGTATTTCCTAATATCATGGTACCAGGGTTTGTCATCAGGTTGCTCCTTGATCGTAAGGCAATAGGCTAGTTCGTCAAAGTGTCTGACCGTTATCCACGGTTCGTGGTTCGGCCATGTTACTTTAAACATAGAGGAGAGTGTTGCCAACGCATCGGCCATTTGATTTTCTTCCCTCAGGATATGATTAAAAGTGACGGTCTCAAACTCGGCCATTAACTCCAGTATGAGGTCTCGATACGGGATTAGATTTGCATCTCGAGTATCCCATTCTTTATTGACTTGGTGGATTACCAACACTGAATCCCCATATACCTCAAGTAATTTAATCCTTAGATCGATCGCAGCTTCTAATCCCAAGATGCACGCTTCGTACTCTGCAATATTATTGGTGCAGTCGAAACATAATCATGCAGTGAAAGGTATGTGTCGGTTGTCAGGAGATGTCAACACTGCCCCTATGCCATGTCCTAGCGCATTTGAGGCCCCATCGAACATAAGCGTCCATACCAAACCTGGTTCGGGTCCTTCGTCGGGTCCAGGTATCTCGTAGTCTCTTACTAGCATAATGTCCTCATCGGGGAAGTCAAACTTCATAGATTGATATTCTTCGATGGGTTGGTGAGCTAGATGTTCTGCAAGTACACTCCCTTTTATCGCCTTTTGAGTGACGTATTGGATGTCGTATTCTGACAGCAACATTTGCCATCTAGCGATTCTTCCCGTGAGAGCCTGTTTTTCAAACACACATTTCAAAGGATCCATTCTCTATATTGACCATGTGGAATGGTTCAGCATATATTGCCTTAGACGTTTGGAGGCCCATGCTAGGGCGCAACATGTCTTTTCCAACGGTGAATATCGAGATTCGCAATCTGTGAATTTCTTACTAAGATAGTAAATAGCGTGCTCTTTTCTGCCTATTTCGTCTTGCTGCCCCAGTACGCATCCCATAGACCTTTCGAGGACTATAAGGTACATGATCAATGGTCTTCCTGACACGGGAAGTACGAGTATCAGTGGTTCTTGCAAATAACTTTTTATGGTTTCGAAAGCCACCTGACAATCATCGTTCCACCTGATCGGTTGGTCTTTCCTTAGTAATTTGAATATGGGTTCACATGTAACAGTTAAATGCAAGATGAACCTTGAGATGTAGATCAAACGACCTAAGAAACCACTAACCTCTTTTTCTGTTCTTGGAACGGGCATTTCTTGTATAGCCTTCACTTTGTCGGGATCTACCTCTATGCCTCATTGGCTTATGATGAATCCTAACGGCTTTCCTAACCTCACGCCAAATGTACACTTGTTCGGGTTCAACCTTAGCTTGAACTTTTTTAAGCGTTCGAACAACTTTTGTAAATGTGTAATATGTTCCTCTTCGGTATAGGACTTGGCGATCATGTCGTCCACATATACTTCGACTTCTTTGTGGATCATGTCGTGGAACAGCGTGACCATGGCTCGTTGATACGTTGCCCCAACGTTTCGTAATCCAAAAGGCATTACCTTGTAACAGAAAGTGCCCCAAGACGTCATGAAGGTGGTTTTCTCCATGTCTTCGGGAGCCATTTTGATCTGATTATACCCAGAAAACCCATCCATGAACGAGAATACCAAAGCTTACGCTATATTGTCCACTAGTATGTCTATGTGTGGCAATGGAAAGTCGTCTTTTGGGCTTGCTTTATTCAGATCCCTGTAATCTACGCACATGTGCACTTTCCCATCCTTTTTAGGAACTGGCACTATATTGGCGATCCAAGGTGGATATTCAACTACGGCAAGGAATCCTGCGTCGAATTGCTTGAGTACCTCTTCTCGGATTTTATTGTCCATGTCGGGTTGAACTCTTCTGCGCTTTTTCCTAACAGGTGCGCAACCCTCTTTGAATGGTAGCCTATGTACGACGATGTCTGTGTCCAATCCAGGCATGTCACGGTACGACCAAGCGAATATTTCTACATAGTCGTGGAGAAGCTTGACCAACGTCGCTTTTATGTCCTCGTTCAGTGTTGCCCCAATCTTGATTTCCTTAGGTTCTTTGTCTGTGCCCAAGTTTATGATTTCAATGGCTTCTTGAGGAGGGAGCATGCTTTTGGATTCTCTGTCCATTAGCCTTGACAATTCTTCCAGAAGTTCATCGTCTTCCTCATCCCCTTCCTCAGACTGATTAGCGAGAGCCTCGAGTTTATATTGAGTTTCAGCAGTATTATTATCGGTAGTGTTAAGAAGAGATCTGCACATGTTTTATGTTTTGCTTTTAGTATGCAGTTATGTTTGTGCTTTCGTTTTATGCAAGAAAGTTATTTGTCATTTTGATAAAGTAAATGCAAGAAAGAGACAATGTTTTCAATACCAAATGCAAACGACAACTTTATTAATAAACTCAAACTTTGAAAGTAAATGAGGCCCTTACAAACCAACTCTATGCTTCGGGCGAGGCATGAGCGACATTGTTTTTTATTTATTGATTGAAAGGGAAGTAAAACACACGATAAAAACAAATTACTTTGAAATAGAAACTATCTCCGGTATCTCCAGGCTTGTCCAATTTTGGAGTTGTTCTCCTGGTCTGATCATTCGGATGAAATTGGATGTACCCTCCTTAGAATCCACGCTAGATATCACAGATACATGTTCATATCCCCCTGTGACAAACGTTTGCGTGATTTGAGGGAATCGTTGCTCTTCCTTTGCAGCTTTCCTTGTTGGTTGATATCCTAACCCTAGACGATCTTTCTTCTCTTGAACTTCTGGAACTTTGCCCCAGCTTCCATTTTTAGGTCTTGCAAGTCTCTCCAGGATGTTACCGCCCTTCGTATCTTCTCTACCGGTAGTGTGACAGTAGTCGCGATCTCTAGTGCTTGGAATGAGGTTTCTAATGCCCCTTCTCCAGCCTCGATGTATCGGTACGAATCCAAGTTGCTAACAAATATGTCCTCCTACCCATTGACGGTCACTATAGAGTTTCCGTCCACAAATTTTACTTTCTGATGGAGTGGAGGTAATTGCCCCAGCGGCATGAATCCAGGGACGTCCCAATAAGCAGGTATAAGCTGGTTCAATTTCCATCACTTGGAAATTGATGTAGAAGGTGTGGGGACAACCACCACAGGGAGGTCTACTTCTCCAAATACCGGACTTTGTGATCCATCAAAGGCCTTGACTACCAGACGACTTGGTCTAACTACTAGACCTTCCAAAGCTATCTTATCGAGCGTGGCTTTTGGCATCACGTTTAATGATGAACCTGTGTCGATTAGAACTCTAGACAAGTGAGCTTTCCCACATTGTATGGAGATATGTAAGGCTTTGTTATGCTCCTTCCCTTGTGAGGGTAGTTCATGATCACTGAAACTTAAGCATGCCCTAGCAGTGAGATTAGCCACCACTCCATCAAATTGGTTTACAGTGATGTCTTTGGTCACGTGCGCGGCATTCAAGATTTTCATCAAGGCGTCTCGATGTTTCTCCGAATGCACTAGTAGCGAGAGGAATGATATTTTGGATGGAGTTTGGAGTAACTGGTCCACCACTCTATAATCGCTTTTCTTGATTAATGCCAAAAACTCTTCTACATCTTTATCGGTGATCTCCTTATCCTTCGTCATGCCTTCTTCAGTCGGGACCACAATAGTTTGATTACTTGCTTGCGCCAAGTTTTCATTTGGTCATGCAGTATTGAATATGCGGCCACTACGAGTCATGCCCCCAGGCCTAACAATGTTTTTCACGACAGTATTTATGACAGAGTTATATTCCCAAGGGACCGCTTTCATCTCGTCCACAGGGTATGGAGCTTTGACTGGGATAATCCTGGTATGCCCTTGTGTGGGTATCAATAATGGTGCTTGGGAACAAGGGATTATTAGAGGCTTCCTTGCCCCTTGACTGGGTATTATTAATGGCTCATTCCTATCTAGCATGGCCACATACTCCTCCTCAGGATACTCTTTTAACTGGATCACTCCTTGGTCCACGAGTCTTTGCAGGGTGTTCTTAAAAGCTTCATTATGTTCTAGGATGAACCCCTTTGTAAGTAGACGCCTCTTAAGGACATCTATGGGGGAACTCCGTTGTTGAACTAACTCTTGCTCAGTGACGACCTCGATCGCATTGACTATGCCATCATGGCGAGGCATGGGATTCATTTTTACGTTAGGTTTGTCAAAAGCGATTGCCCCTGACTCTATCAAGTCTTGAACCTTGTGTTTGAAAGCCCAACATTTCTCTAGTGTGTGTCCGGGGGAGTTAGCGTGAAATTCACACCTTTCGTTTGGGTTAAATTTGGGTGGAGTCTTTCCGGGGAGCGGGGGTGGCATAGGCCTGAGTTCCACTAATGACTCGTTTACCAAGTACTTCAGTATTTCGCTTCTAGAAGTGGGCAAAGGATCGAATCTCCTTTGCGGCGCTTGGAACCTATTTTGTTGAGGTGGGTATGCCATAGGAGGTCTAGACTCTTGATGCACTACTGCATTGGTCTCCCCTTCCTTCTTTTTAGCGAAGGTTGAGGTGGGCCTCTTTGAGTGATAAGAGTTAGATGGCGCTCCTTGTATTTTCCCATTCTTGATTCCGTTTTCAATCCTTTCTCCGATGACCACTAGATCTGAGAATCCTGAGGATACACTTCCGATCATCTTGTCATAATATGGTCCTTGTAAGGTACTCATAAACATGTCAACCAGCTCCTTCTCCAATAACGGAGGTTGGACTCGGGACGCCATCTCTCGTCATCTTTGGGCGTATTCCTTGAACGATTCTTCCTTCTTCTGAGACAAATTTTGTAATTGCATCCGATTGGGTGCCATGTCCAAATTGTACTTGTATTGCTTTAAGAACGTATTAGCAAGGTCGTTCCAGCTTCGGATATGCGCCTTTTCCAATTGCATGTACCAATCGAGAGATTCCCTACTTAGTCTGTTTTGGAAAAAATGCATCATCAGTTTTTGGTCATGAGCATAGGCAGCCATCTTCCTGACGTATATACGTAAATGACTTCTTGGGCACGTAAGTCCTTTATATTTTTCAAAGTTGGGTATCTTGAACTTATGAGGGATACTCAAATCTGGCACCAAGCTCATTTCATAGGTATCCACATCAAAGACATCATATCCTTCTACTGCTTTCAGCCTTTCTTCTAGCGCCTTGATTTGTCCACTATTTTCTAGCACTTTCTTCAGAATCAGATTGGGTTTGCTTATGTTGGGGTCCTTGATTTGTTTCATCCGCCTCCCCATATTGCAAATCCACGTAGTCCTCATCCTTAGGTGGATTGTTAGCAGGGATGCGAACAGTGCGAGGTGCCCCTTCTTTCTGAGTGGTGGGAATGAATCCTTCGTGGGAAGCTTCTCCCTCTTCATGGGTTCTGGTAACTCTCTTAGAGGAGTGGGCATTTGACTTGTGAGGGTCAAATCCTCGAACAAATCCTAACAGCGGGTTGCCATCGTTCGGTATTTCTTCGTACTGACCCTGAACTTCCTTGGCCTTTTCTTATTGGTCCTTAAGGTCTTTCATGAAGCTTAGCATCTGAGTCATTCCTCCCTTAATTTCCTCCACAGTGCTTTTCAATTGGGTCACTTCTTCGCGAAGGACGGCTTGATTCGGCTCTAGTTGTTCCATTGCTTTCTTCTTGTGAGCAGGGTTTGGTATGGTGGTATGGTTGCTTGGTTGTCTTCTCTAATGGTGTGACTGGAGATAAAGATAGTTTTTTTCTTAATGCCTTGAAATTAAACATGATATGCATGATATGAATGTTATGCTTATGCTATGTTCATGTCTTATCCACATTATTATAGTATATATATATATATATATATATATATATTCTTTTTTATATTCTTTTTTTTATATGTACTTCCCTCTTTTTTTTATTTTTTATAATCATTTGGTGAATATTATAGGAACAATAAGTAAATGCGAAAATAAACACACTTTATTAATTGAAGGAAATACCACTTTATTGTTGGTTTACAAATAGGAATGGAAACTGAAATTTAAATACTTGAAATAAAAGCAACAAGGAAATAAAATAAAACTAAGAATGCTTTTGGATGTCTTCTTGGAACTTGTCCACCATATCCCTACAAAGCTCCATAAACTCTTTGACTACTTTTGGAAGGATGATAGGAGATGATCCCGCCTTTGCCAAACTCTTTGGAATGTCTTGTATTAAATCATTACACAAGAAAACTAGCTTATCAAAATTATCGCAGCATTTTTCATAGTCTTCAAGCATCTTAGGAACCATACTCACATGCTCATTCGCCGTAGAAACAATTGTGTAAAGTCTTTTCCAATAATCTCTTTCATCCATGGCTTCCTCGTATATCTCTCTTTGCCTTATGAATAATTGCCTAAGTGATGCCATAGCTTGAAGTGCTCTATCGTACTCGCTGGTGCGCTGTAAAAGTGCTTCTTCCATAGTTAATCTTCTCGCGCGCTCTTTTTGTCCAGAATTGCGAGCTTCTTGAAGATCAAACTTTAGATTCCTTATTTCCACCTCTTGATCTTTAGTTCTATCAGTTAATTCAAAGACTACAGCTTCTAGATTTTTCTCGGATTCCGCTTTGTCATGAGAAGCTTTTTCATAACGTCTTCTCCACCTTGCAATTTCTAGATTTGCTTGTTCCAACTTCTCATTATATGCTTCTAGATTATAATTAGCAGTTAGGACTCCTTCGGTTGCACGTTTCCTTTTACTTCTTTGCCTATCATTATCTTCCTTCATTGCTTGAAGCTCTTGGTTTTTCTCTTTAAGGTCAAAGCGTAGCTGGCTCCTTTCGTTGGTAAGTTGATGTAAATCAAGCTCTAATTTTTCTTTTTCCTTTCGGGACGCCTCTAGGGCAGCCCTGATTCCTTCTATCTCTTCGATGGATAGAGGAACAAGATTAGGAGAATCAGGCTTGTATGCGGGATCCACAACAAAAGGAAGCAAAATCTTTCCAACTCTTTCTTGAACCCAACTAGTATAAGGTTCTCTAGCAATGATATTATTTGGCCCAAAAATCTTTGCTTGCACATGCCTCCAAGCTTGAATTATTTTCTTTAAGGTTCTTGGTTCCCCTTTTTCGTTGTCATGCAAAAGTAATTCTTCCAATTGTAGTTTGGGAGGCTCACAATCTATAAAATGGCCTAGTTGGCGCCATTCTAGAATATGATTATAATTAATGCATCCTAATGTTCCCATCAAAGGCACATTGTTTAAATCTCCACATTTATAAATAATCTTATCGGAATTTAATTTCTTCGCATACCAAAGGATAGAATCTGCTTTGAGAGCCCTTAATTTTTGGGACCAATCATTTCTAGTCAACTCTTTAATAAAACAACTAGCCTTGTAGAGATGGGAAGTCAACCAAGAATATAGTAAATGCACACAACAAAATAGCATCCCTTTCTTCTTCATACACCGAGCATGGATGGCATAATAAATGTCAGCAAGGATGGTGGGAGTTGGATCCTTATCAAAAATCCTAAAAGAGATGAAAGCATGAATGGCGGCAGGATCAATATAATCAATATTTTTTGGAAATAAGACAACACCAAAAATCAAAAGAGCTAATAAATGTCCACAAATGTCCCATTGTTTTTTTTTTAGCATACATTAAGGCTTGATTTTCTAAGTAAGATCTTTTGATCCCATGCACATCTCCATCAGTTTTATAATTAGATTTCAACTCCGTAGCGGACATTCCCAAAGCTTTTTCCAAATCTGAGAAATCAACTTCCTTACCCACACCAGTATAGAATTCCCTTTTTATCCTCGAGAATCCTAGCATAGCATCCATTTCTTCCAAAGTTGGAGCCAACTGAAAATCTTGAAAAGTAAAACATCTAAGCGGAGGATCATATAATTGGACCAATGCAGTGATAGCTTCCTCTTGGAATTTTACCTTTAGCAAATCCAAAATATCTCCATAACGGTCCACAAACCTATCCAAAGCACTTGATGGTAGTTTTTCTTTTATTATTTTCAATTTCTTGATATCTGGGGTGGAAACAGCAAAGTGGATAATGGGCTTCTTAGTACTCATCCTTCCTACATATTCACCAAATAGAATATATTTTTATATTTCTTTTTTTTTCACTTTACTATTTTTCTGTGGATAAGTCATGATAAAATTCATATGATGAATGATGCATGCACACAAAAAAACAAAAACAAAAATAAATATAATAATAACAAATAATATTTCACATTTAATCACATAAACACAAAAGCCCTAGGTTCATAGGTTCGACGTAGCGGCTTTAGGGAGCATACCTTTTCCATTGGTATGTCCTAGACATGAGTATCATGGGGTCCTTCGTAGACTCCGAGACTTTTTGTCTCTTTGGATTTTAGAACAACTCATTTTATCCAATGAGGTTCAAATTTTTGCGGTAGGTTCTCGGAGAGATCAGCTGACTATCCAGTCCTGCCCTCAACAAAGTCAAGCCTCATTTTGGACATTTCCGAATATTTAACCCACTCCAAGTGGAGTTATCAATGAGACTCGTAGGCGATTCAAGTCCCCCCTGATCTCAAGGATAACCCCCACACTTAGGTTTAACAAAATATAATATATACCCAGCAGTGCATATAATATAACAGTTATGCAATTAAATACAAATATCAAAGCAAATAGAATATTTTTGCAGAAACAATAACAAATAAAATGAAAAAAACAAACAATTAAAAAAAAATCAAACACAAACCCTAAAAATGGCAAAAATTTGCCAAACCCTAAAATCATTGAAACCTAAACCCTACCAAAACCTATAGGAGCATTGTCTTCACCATTATAGTTTTCCCCAGCAGAGTCGCCAGCTGTAGCAACCTGCCCTGAAAATTAAAGATTAGAGTCGCCACCTATTCTACCAAGGCGAATAGGAAACCTCGCGCAGTTGAGAGATCAGGGTAAGATACTATATTCAGGTCGAGGGAAGGTGTTAGGCACCCTCAACCCTTTCCTATGGTTTGCATTATAGGGTTAATATAAAGAAAGGTGACAGAAAGTTATAGGGTAAATGGAAAAAATTATCAAAGTTAAAGGTTTACGATTAAGGAACATAATTGGGACAAAATGAGATTTATGGGGGAGGGGACTCGCCTTGTTGCCAAGTGCCTACGTACCTCCTTATGGAGGATCAGAGTCTACGTAGTTCGGGGAAGGGTTGTACGCCCTTAGAGTTATAATTTGATTTGATATGGTTTTGGAGGCTTTTGAGTGGCCTATCGTAGTTGTGATAATTCGTAGTTTTGAAAAGGTTTTGGGAAGTGTTTTAGGATTGGGCGTACAACCGTGATTTTAATTTGTACTATTAACCGCAATGATCAATAGGTTCGATCACCATAGTTAAAAGATTAGTAGTGGTATCGTTACCAATTTTAATTGATAGATTCAATTATCACTAATAACGAATAAAAGTATTTTTTAGGAATTTAATAATTTAATTTGTATCGTTATCCCTCGTAATCGATTAATTCGATTAAAAAGAACAATGAACTAAAGTGGGAAAAAGTAGGTTAATCATTGCAACCAATAAAAATAGTTGAAACCATTTAACCAAATAATCTTATTTTAATTTAATAAGTATTTTAAATAAAATCGATTATTGCCCATCGCGATTAATTGATTTAATCGGAACGAACAATAAATTGGAATTTTAATATTTATAACATATATTAATTTATTTATAAAAAATAATTTATTATTATATAAATAAACATTTAAAAAGGATTTAAATAAACATATAAATTAATTAAAATTAATTTAGTTTATTAGGGTTTTATTCCAATATGGCAGACTTGAGGGTCTATGGTATGAGGCACAAATTTGGGTGCGTTGGATCTGACTTAGTGGGAACTCTATGGCCAGATTTAAGGGTGCATGGTGAGGTGTACAGACAGGAGCGCACATGATCAAGTTTGGAAAATCAGAAGAAAAATATATGTGGGAGCTGGGTATCGAACCCACCCCCCTTAGGTCAATCCATGCTATAACCAACCCAACTAGCACGCGCGTGTGTTCAAAACACACACCCAACATATCATATATGAAACAACAAAAATAATATAATTCATGCGCGCGAAATTCAAATCAACGAGTGGCGTGATGCCACGCAATCGTCTTCCCCACTATACCTGTAATTTTCTGCAGAATTAGCTACGATTTGGCTATGAATTCGCTGCGAATTCGTTTCGTAGCCTGTACACTTGAAAAATAATGAACATGACATGCATGTATAGAAATATTTCGCACCTACCCCAAACCCTTCGTTTTCACCATATGAATCCATTCATACCATTATTTTAACCTAATTTTGCCCCTACACAAAAACCCCAATTGAAACCCTAAGAGCTTCACTCGGCCTCCAATGGCCGATCACATTTAAATGCACAAAAACTTAATTAATTAATCCATAAACATCCACAACAATGAGACAAAGCCAAACACGCAATCAAAACACCATGGATATGCACATATTATGCTAATCGATTCAAGATTTGTAGAGACTTACTTTGGCTTATTGGAGGTCGTTCTGGGGTTGTTGATGCAGAGCAATGATCCACACAGCTTCAGAATGATCCCACGAACCTTTTGCAATCTTTAAAACCTCTTGAGAGTCACGAATTCTCCCAAACTGAATTCACGTTTTTGATGAGTTTTTTGAGTTCTTGCAAGTATGCTTCTGCTCAGAATTTTCGTCCCCTAGTCCCTTGCCTTGCATCAACTACTTAAAGGGAATGAATTAGGTCACCAAAAACCAACCAAAACTCTCTTGAATCCAATCTTGCATCTTTTGGAAATTTGATTTAAAATTTGAATGGAATCTTTCTATATTTGTCCAATCTTCTATTAATCCCTTCCCAATCAATATATCACGAAAATATATTGAAATTTTATCATAATTCTGATTGGAATTAGTCAATGTGAATCTTTTTAACACAATATTTGATTTTCCTTTTAATTATATCACTTTAAATCATTTTTAAATGAAATAAAATTATATAAAATCAAATAAAAGGCTAACATTCGTGGCATATGGTTTGGATAACATAGATAGCTTGTGGACCAAGATTGAATCATAAAAAGATGGGCCCCTTTGCAAAAAATTCCAATTTGAACCTCTTTTATTTCACATTTTGCCTCCAATAATTACCCAACTTTAGCAAGGCATATCTCTCTCAGTATTTAAGCTATGAATGAGTTCTAGGACTTTTTGGAAACCTCAAGATATCCTCTATAAGCCAGTTTGGGACTTATTTTTCATTTGGAGCTTTTATCTTGATCATATCCTCTTTGACAAAAAACTGCTTTTGAATGATGTTTGAGAAGGACCTGTAATCTTTTGTATCATATCTTCAAAATGAAGCATTTCTAGCCTTGGCTTGTGAGAGACAAAGTTGTAGAGAATCCAATTTCCTTCAAAATAGGCTTTTGGTGGGTAATTTTTGATATTCCATGTGAAAGTTATGGCCAGTCAAAGTTGAGTTGACTTTCTCCTAAAGAAACCCTAATTTGAACCTTTTTGCATTTGTTCATTTCTCAGTTTCTATTGATGGATCATGATCAACCTTTGATCAAATGATGGATATAACCTCACATACTTAATGTTGACCAAAATTGAGAGGTTTTGACTGTGCTTTGATTATGGTTGACTTTTAGGTCAAACCAGTTGACTGTGGATCATCTAAGCTTTTGAATGAGTAATCTTTGGAATTGGGCTTTGACTTTTGACATAGAAGTATCTTGGATCATCATGGGCCATGGAGAGCTTGGTTAGGGATCTTGTCCTGTTGATTTCCTCAAGAGAACCTCAAACCCTAACTTTAGGAGGCTCTTGAATAGGGGAGTGTAGTTTGGATAAACCCTTAAACCTTAAATCATTGCAGATGAAATGAAGAGGGCAAATTTTGGGGTAAGTAAACAAAAACAGTAAGGAACACATGGAATTGTTTACCCAATTCGGTGTACAACAACACCTACTCTGGGGGCTACCAAGCCAGGGAGGAAATCCACTATAAGCAGTATTAATTCAGAGCTAAACTACCAGTTTACATCCCTCACTTAAAACCTACCCAATGTAATCTCAATCTAATACTAGACCTGAGTTCCTACTCACCCCCCCTCAATCACAGCAGTGATAACTAACAAGTACAAATAAATTTAACTTGAAGACACACTTCAAACAAATCTTGATCTTGCTTAAAAGCTTCAATCAAGAGACACAACACTCGTTCTTAAAATCTTAGAGTGACACAACAAATTACAACTCAAAAACACCCTACTCCAATACAATTATCAAAGTGACAATTGCTTGGCTCATAATATAACACTAAGAACAATAAACCTAACGCACAGAATGCATCCCACTAAATTCTTCACGTAAAAATCTCTGCTTCTTCAAGTAGGGCTACCAATCTTCTTATAGGCAGAACATGAGCCTTGGGCCTAATAAGCACAAATTAGGGTTAACCTAGTTAATCTAATTTTCACATATCAGGGTGCTAAAATATAGGCCATAAGCGTGGTCTTTCATAAATAACACTGAATAGATAGTTTCCTAAAATATAGCCTAAGATTAATAAGGAAACATAACAGAACACATAACAGCCCATGCTGTTAGATACTGATGTCACAACTTCAGCTTGACATCCAATAAACTTTGTATTAGCTAACCATATATAACCTGCAGTACACTACACATGCATGTCATGACATCAGTCAAGACATCTAAACACAGAAATATGTTTTACCACAAAATGCAGCCAATCAAGAGCATCTACATGACTCAGGCTTCTCACATGATTAACTGATTTACCTCATCAATATTTAAGTTCAAGTGTGCCTCAGTTCAAGATCATCAATTTTCAAGTTCATTTGGTGCACATATTAGGATTTTGACCTAATTCATTGAAAGGGTTGAGTTTTTGGTCAAGGCTTGATCTTCTGGCTTAAAACATGATTCAAGGTACTTAAGTACTTTAGTATAACTTACTCACGTCCTTCAATTGGCTAGAGGAGCTTGATTCATTGATATTGAAAAGATTGCTATTCAATTGATAAAAAGTCAATTGTTTGATAATCAACTTTGACTTTTCGGATTTTTAGTCAACCATGGACTTCTAAGGTAAAAAGCCATGAAAATATGGTTAATGGAACAATTTGATCAAGTTTAATCAAGAAAATCAACAAAAAAGTTTCAAAAGATGAAATTAGGGTTTTAGAAAATTTTCTAAGTATCAAAAATTTCATGTTCAAGTGACCTACTTTGCAAGCTTATAACTCTTTCCATAAGTCACTATTTTTCCTGCCCAAAGTTTCTACTCAAATATGATGCTTCATACTTCAATATTGTCCAAAGAATCATTAAAAATATCACAAGGATCGGAAGTTATGAATTGGTCAAAATGGAGTTTCAAAGTTGTCAAAATGTTCCAACACTTAGAAATTTTTCTAAGTGTTAAAACATTTTTTTTCCATTTTTGTTTCCCAATTTTCATGGGGATCCAAGTCAAATTTCTTCAAGCAACCAACATGAAAGTGGAAGTATGTGATCTCATCTTTCCAAAAAGTCCAAGAGCATGAATTTATCATGTTTGAGCTAAGAGAATCGAATTAAAGAAGATGTCATATTGAAGTTGTTTTTCAAGTCAAGTTCAAGTTCATTTGATTATGTTTATCCAAGCAAATATCCATAATCTTGTAGTAAAGACCTAAGGAGCCTCTAAATATCAACAAAATGTGTGATTTACTTCAACACTTGGTGCATTACACAATTGATATAAGTTTTATCCACTTGAACATACCATATATGGAGAATTTGGCCAAAAAGTTTCATATCCATTTTCATAAAGTCACATTTCTTCAAAAAATCTTGATTAAAGCTTTTTGAATTGATTTTGATTGGATATTACTTCATCTAAGCACCAAAATCAATCCCTAATCTCAGCAAAAGCATGCCTATCTCCATAAATCACTCCATGCTTTCTTGAAAGACAAGCCATTCTTTTTGAAACTTGTAGAAACCAAATGAACAAACCAGCATTAAAACATGACCAAGATCAGTTTACTTCACTTCTATAAGCCATTGGGAACCTTTATAAATAGAGCTCCTTGCCTCAGAACCAGACACACCAAGTTTCACACAGAAACTCCATTGTTAAAACTTCCAAAATTCAAAAATCGAATTTCCTTTTCCCCTCAAGTTTCTTGCAAAATTATGATCCAAACACATTTCATATAGCATATAGAAGCAACTGTAATCATAAAATTGCATTTGTAAAGCCTTGATCAACATCTCGGATACTCACTTTTTCAAAGTTGCAACACGAGGTGATCAGAAGGATTGAGGCATTTTCAAAGCAAGATAAGCATTATAACATGTTCTTGGGACATTACTGAAGATTTAGGGATCATCAAGCCATCTCCAGAAATGCTCTAACACCAAGAACCATTTCTCATTTTAGAGGTATGTTTTCATTTCTCAAATTCATAGTTAGAAGCATCATTTTTAGCATTTCTCAATACCATTCTATTTATTATGATGTGAGGAATAAAAACCCTAAGCAATATGGCATTGGTTGTTCATGTATGTCATTTAATTTTATTTTGAAATTCTAGGGTTCTTGAATGTTTTTGGGAAATTCAAGAGCTACACTTAATATAAATTTATGTTTTTTACATTTCTGAATCCGTGATGAAATTCTGAGCAACTTTGATTTTTATACATTTGCATTTTGTTGAGTTTTGAGAAACCTCCATCGTTGAGGTCGTGAGATAGAAGATGAAGTTGTTTTGCGCTAAAATTTGAATTTAGAAGCATGTTTAAAATATAATGTTTGAATGCATTTTAAACATTGGATGTATCACCACCCCAGTGGTTAAGAGCGCGCGCTTGTCACCTTTGGGTATGGGGTTCGAATCCCCCTCGCCCAGCCTTTTTGCACTATTTATATTTTATACACATAGCACTTGCTTTAAAACATATTGAACTGAATGCACTTTGTTATCATTAGCGCGTGTTGGCTTAGTGGTATAGTTTAGGTTAACCTTAGTGACCTGAGCTCAAACCTCCATGGCCTCATTACATTTTTATTACTTATTTTTTAATCATTTTATTCATCATTTCAATTCTCTTTTAATTTCTTTTATAACTCCTTTGATTTTATTTTTTTATCAACCTTGATTAGTTATTTATTTCTCTTCAACATATAAAATCATAAAACATTTATTTTTTATTTAATATATATATATATAATATTTAAAAACCATTAAAAATGTTTTCTTTCTTAATAATTTTGTTTGACTTTATACCTTGATTAAATCAATCTTTCTTGATGTCTTGTTAAGATTAACACCATCTTATACAAATCAAACTTTGTTTTTTATTTGTTTTATACCATGAATTATTCTTTTAAATGGTTAAGAGTTCTTTAAATATGAACTTAACTTTGAAAACCCTAATTGTTCTAAACCCTAATCATGAATGATCTTGACCTAAATGTTTGTTCATTAAACATACCTTGATGTTCATACTTGTTTATACCATGTTAACCTTGCCATATTCTTTGTGATTTAACCATGTATGTTTAAGTATGAAGTCCATGAACAAATGTTTGTTTGATCTCACCATGTTCACATACTTGATACATATTGATATGATCTCCTCAATTAATGATTATTCATGATTGTTTATTTGATACTCACATCTTGTTTAGCTCACATATACATAATTATTTCTATCATTTACATATATACTTTGTATAAATTTCTTTGTCTTGATTGGTTTGATTTTCATGTTGATGAATGATCACATGTTCACATGCCCACATGTTCATATCCTTTGACCATACCTTACTTGACTTTATGATTCATCCATGTATTTGCTTGAGTACTTGCCTACCATGATACCAAGTTTAACTTTGACTTGCCTTTTTGAGTACTTGTTCACATGTTCATACACATCCATGTCCATACATACTTGATATGATTATGATCTTGATGCTTGGCCTTGTTGAGGTATGTCTTCTCTTTTACTCGTGAACTTTATATACTTAAGTCTACTTGTGAATATATTTACATCTTTGTTTGATTAATACTTGTTTATCTTTGAGTCATATTGATGACTCTTTAAGGGTCTGTTTGGTTCAAATGAGGGGGAGGGGAGGGGAGGAATTTTAATAGAGGGAAGGGAAGGGGAGGGGAGGAGAGGGATTTTTTGTAATTATATATATGTTTGGTTCAAACGAGGGGAGGGGAGGGAAGGGAAGGGATTTCGTTTAAAAATGTGTTTGGTTCACGAGGGGAGGGGAGGGATTTTAATAATAATTTACAATTTTATCCTTGTAATTTTATATAGGTGATATGATATTCAATTGTAAAAATTTCATAAATATTTTTTTGGAAATAATATTTGTATAACTGAGTGATTAAAAAGTCATAACTTATCGCATAATATTAAAAAAATTGAGTACACTTAATTCGTATTATAACTCTCGACACAAAATAAACTATCCGTTGATAACATTTTTTGAATATATAAAATAAATTATAATAAAAAACAAAAAATTATACTAATTATAATTTTTATTAAATAAAAAATAAAAATTAAGTTGAAGGTGAAGAATAATTATAATAAGTTGATGGGAAGCAATAGAGAAAAAAATCACAAAAAGAAAAATAGGAACATGAAAGAAAATAATATTTTTAAAATAATAAAATAAAACTGAGGATATTTTAGTAAATATATTAATTAAATTAATATTAAAACTCAGATCTCCTCCCCTCCCCTCCGAATCCCCCCGATTCGTGGGAACGCAAAAAGTGTCATTTGGAGGGATTTTGCTCCCCTCCCCTCCCCTCCTCTCTCCTACTAAAAATTGAACCAAACACATTTCATTTTAAATATTCCCTCCCCTACCCTCCCCTCCCCTCACTCTACCTCGAACCAAACACACCCTAAGGGGTTCCCCTTAGATATTACTGTAATACAGTGGGAGAACTGACATTTTAAAATGTTACGGGTAGCAAGAGTCGCCATCAACTTTTATTTTATCAAATTAGGAAAGGCAAAAAGAACAGGAAAGACCTTTTTGAAAGAGATTGAGTTCGGGGGGTAGGTTATACAAAGGAAAGGTGTAAGCACCCTTTGTATCCATGGTTATCCACGAGCTCTTAATTGCTTAGCTCACTTGTTTGTTTGAAATGTTTGATTCGTGTAGTGTGTGTTTAGAAAAATAGTTTGAAGAAGGACTTTAACTTTGTAAATAAAGTGTAGCCTTTGAAATTGTTTTGAAAAGGGTGAGTTGTGAAAAGCATTTTGTTCGAGCAAGCAATTAAGAGTAACATACCCTAAGTTTAACGTGTTTCTTGTTCTTTAGGTCTTTGAGGGAAAGTGACTATCCACACCATTAGTTAGTGGGAAGTCCTTTCATTGGATGTAAAGGGACATCGAGGGTCACCGTATTACCATACGGCTATCCATACCATAAGGAAGGTAGGAAGTCCTATGAATTGATGAAAATATTCATAGAGGCAACAAGTAAGGATACCTTAGCAATCGAAGGGACAATCATCGTTTAATTGAGGGACAAGATCATTTATATCATAAGCAACATCAAAGGACTATGATCTTTTGATGATTTTTAATCGAAGGCAACAGACTAAGGTATCCCTACATCCGAGGGACTTGAATATTTAATCGAAAGGCAGCATAAGAGGGATTACCCTAAAGGTGAGTGTGTGAAACAAGAGTGATTGATTTATTTTAATCCTGAAAATTAGGGTTATTCTAGGTTGATTTTAATCATGCCATACAATCCTATTAACCATGCATCTAAACAGTTATATTAGCAGTTTATATGTGCGGAAAGTAAATGTCCTACGCTATTACAAGGTTTCGGGATTAGGGGATTACATAACCAAAACTCAGGGGATGCAGAAAGTAAATGCGGGAAAATAAATTCTAATTATTATTACATTAAAATTTTGCGACCTATACACCTTCTAAGATTTAAAAGTAAATTAATAATTAAATAAAAGACGAAAATTAAACAATCATGCGTCAATCACTAGAGTTGGAGATGAGAAAAAAAATCGAGTCAAAAAATCAGGTTTTAAGGAGATTAAGTGAAAACCTAAATTAATTTAATTATTAAACTATTCCTAATTTTAAATTAATGACCTAATTAATTAATTAAATTATTTAGTTAGAAAACCCTAATGACCAAGATAATCAAACCCTAATCCTAATTATTTATCCTAATTACTAATTAATTAAAATTGTGTCAAAAGTAGGCAAAAAAACCTAAAGTCTAACATATTAAAGACCCTAAAATTAACTATTTACTAATTAATCAAATTACAAAAAACAAAAAGTTGACTAAAACTAATCCTAAGGTCCTTTTTTGTGATTTTTATGTTGTGTTTAAAAGAAAATAATTAGGTTAGTTAAAATAAAAGAAAAAAAGCAAAATAATGGAAAAGCACACAAACAAGGCGCTGGATTCAGTGAAGCATTCTTTTGAGTGTGCACCGCGAGGAAGCATTTTCTGGGCTTTTAGATCTGTCTTTGGAGGAATCCAGCGGTGATACTCTGAGGGTGCATCGTGGTTATGCATGGGAGCGTAACACTGAATCTGTAGGCATGCATAAACAAACAAATAATGGAAAATAAGCGTTTGACGCTGGGGCTCGAACCCGTGTGCCTAATGCCAACATTATAAATGCTTCTCCATCTGTGCTATATTCGTTAGTTGTACACATAACACAAACAATTAATAAATATGAAAATAAAACTTTGGTTTGAATTTTCAAACTATTCAAACGTGGGTCCCATCGCGCCACTCAATGGCCAATCAGAAAGAGAGGGAAGGTTTACTGTCCATTCATGATCCCACACGTGTTGCTCGTGGGCCCCATGCATTGATCATTTTCTTCCTCCTTTGGCTGCCCAGTATTTGCTGCGAATTAACTTGGGATTTGCTATGAAAATAGTTACGACTTTCCGTAGCTATTGCTGCAAAACGTCAAAACTCAAAAACACGATAAAGAAAGATTCAAGAGTACCCAGTCCACCTAAATCGACCCCCCTGAGTTCGATTCTGTGCTCCGTTTTTTCTTAAACGGCCGGGAAGTGGGAGAACAAAGGGCTCCCTTCGTTAAGCCCTAGCCATGGAGGAACTTGGTTCATGCGCCTAAGCTTCCACTTAATGATTCTAAGCTGCTCTAAACATCATCACAAACTCATAGCAATTGTTAGATTCACTGTAAACACGTTAAATCATACAAATAAAAATTTCAAGAATATGCATGAATATGGAGATTATGGTATACGAGTTCTTGGCACAATCACATGCTGTAAATCACCTGAACATACTCTATAATACCTTATGAGTTGAATGGAACGAGTGTTTGGCTTTGAGAATGCTTGGAGATAGCCACACGAATTTGCCCTAGTTCTTAATAATTTTGCACCTTTGAAACCTTGCCTTGTGTATGGTATGGGATATATAATAGACCAATTAGGGTTGAAAGTTTGGAGAAAAATCAAATCTTTGATTGGAGAAAACAATTGAGAAAATATTTGATTGAATTTTGCACAAAATCATACTATATTTGGTTCAATCTCTTTCTAATCAATATATTTGATTTGCTCGAGCCCCAAGAATGATCTTGTGATTGGAAAAATCAAATCATGCATCAATTTGATTTGATTTTATTTTTCCTTGATTTAAATTGAATAAAATCAAAAAACAATAAAATAAAAATCCAAACCAAGTACCAACTAAATTCCATGGTCTTCAAGGTGTTTCATGTGCCTTTATATGATCTAAAACAAAGCCCCATAATTTAATTCATCACTTTTTGTATTTTACTTAATTTATTTTCAATTTAAATGAATAAAATTCAAATAAATATTAAGAAAAATGCCAAAAATATGAAGACCACAAATGCTCCTCATGCTCTTCTGGAGACTTAGAATAAATCAAGATTCATCTATGAAGACCACAACAAACTTATCCAACTGATCATGGAATATGCGATTCATATACTCCATAAACACACCAGGTGCATTAGAAACCCCGAACGACATCACCAAAAACTCATAATGCCCGTACCGAGTCCTAAATGCAGTCTTCTGAATATCTTCCTCCTTCACCCGAATCTGATGGTAACCAGATCTTAAATCAATCTTGCTAATCACACTGGCTCCCACCAACTGATCCATCAAGTCGTCAATCCTAGGAAGCGGATACTTATTCTTAATTTTCACCTTGTTCAACTGGCGATAATCAATACACAACCTCATGCTTCCATCCTTATTCTTTACCAACAAAACTGGAGCTCCCCATGGTGAAACACTAGGCCTCACAAAATGTTTTGCTAGCAACTCTTCCAATTGTTTCTTCAATTCCACTAACTCTGATGTCGACATTCTATATGGCGCCATAGAAACAGGCCTCGTACCAGGGACTAGATCTATGGAAAACTCTACTTCTCTCTTCGGCGGCACATCAGAAAAGTCTTCAGGAAACACTTCAGGAAATTCTCGCACTACTGGAAAATCCCCAACTGCAGCTCGACCCTCCACAATCAACGATGCAAACACACCAAACAATCGCGCCCCATCTGCCAACAGTCGATTCAACTCCTTGGTAGATAAGACCCCAAATTCCGCATCCTTCTCAAGAAATGGAAATCTCACCAACTTATGATAACAATCGATGTGGACACGATTATTCATCAGCCAATCCATTCCCAAAACCATGTCTAACTCGTTCATCGGCAAACAATTCAAATCAACATTAAAGTCCTTACTGAAGATCGATACCAGACAATTCTCACAAACTAAAGAAGTAGTCACCGACCCCATTGCTGGTAAATCGATAACCATCTCACCACCCAAATCAGATAGAACAAGACCTAATCTTTTAACACAATCGGTGGCTATAAAATAATGGGAAGCACCCGTATCAATAATAGCAATTAAAGAAATGCCATTAATAAAACAAGTACCTCTGATCAGTCGATCACCCTTATCCGCCTGAGTTCCAGCCAACGCAAACACCTTCCCACCAGCTTGAACCTTCTTCTTCTGACATTGACCGCTCATGTGTCCCTCTTCACCACAATTAAAACACACAACTCCCTTGGACGCACAGTCTGATGATATATGTCCTACCCTCCCACACTTGTAAGACTTCCTCGCGTCACCACTGCAGACATCACTTTTGTGACCCGGCTTACCACACTTAAAACATACAATCTTAGCAGAAGCATCTCCCCCACTAAACCTTGGTCCATAATTCATCTTTTGCTTACCCTTCCCTCCATCATACGGCTTTCCACGATTCTGCAGACCTTTGTTCCTCTTTTCATTAATCACCTTATGATGAGCATTATTATCCTCATCATAAATCCTACAGCTGTCCACCAAATCTGGAAACACCCGAATCTTCTGATACCCTACCGCCTTCTTGATATCAGAACGCAACCCATTCTGGAACTTAATGCACTTAGAAAATTCTGCTCCCTCACCAACAAAGTGCGGGTAGAATTTCACAAGTTCATTAAACTTTGCCGCATATTCAGACACAGACATGCTGCCTTGAACCAACGCCAGAAACTCAGTCTCTTTCTTTCCACGGACATCCTCCGGGTAATACTTTCTCAAAAAATCCCTCTTGAACACCGTCCAGGAAATCTCTTCACAGGTTGCTTCTAACCTTGCCAAAGTCTCCAGCCACCAATCATCAGCCTCCACAGCTAACTGATGAGTGCCATACCTGACTTTCTGCTCTTTCGTGCAATCCATCACACGAAAGATTCTCTCCATCTCCTTCATCCAAGTCAAGGCTCCCTCGGGGTCATGCGTTCCCTTAAACACAGGAGGATTCTCCCTCTGGAAAGCCGCTAAACTCCGAGACCTTGCATTCTCACCTGTATGCATAGCTTCAGCCATAGCTTGCAATGCAGCTGCAATAGTAACGTCATTACGTCCAACCATCTCTAAACTTCACAACAACACCAAGAGAAGTAAGCCCAAAGAATAACACAAGAATGGTTATACCAAACGACACGACACTTGGTCGGACAAGACCGACCCGCTCTGATACCACTAATGTAACACCCCAATTCTACCCAAGCATATAGGTACAAATATCAGAGTGTAAAAATTAAATTCATATAAACAATTAGGGCGTTACACTTAAGTAACCATATTACCAAACATAACATACTCGTAAAAGATGCGTAACACAGATAATCAAAGAGGAAAGATTCTCATAAACACTTGATAGTATTCATACTTATATATATGCATCGGTAAACAAAATATCCACAACATTCCTCCAAAATACACCGTATGAGAAGGTATCCAAAATACATAATATGAATACATCCAAAGGATCAAATATACATCAAAAGGATCCTATAAGCATCATCTACAAAATAAGTGTTCGATCCCCCCCTAGGTGTTACGTATCACGAGCGGACGACACCAAAACGGACGACTACTAAAAGAGCACCTACACTTGCGGATCACCTGCACATTACCCACGAGTAGGTAACATTAAGGCAGAAGGGTGAGAATATAATTCATAATGAAAAGCATGATAAATATAGTAATGCCAACAAGTATAATACAACAAAGTAATCCAAAAAGTCAACCACAATCAATATATAAGTAATGCGACACATGAGTGATAACATAATTTATAAAGACAGACGATGATGAATGAGACTCGACTATGCATATGAAAGTGGTACCAAATCCGGAGTAAACTCCTCCTTGTCATTATGACAAATACACCTTGCCGAGCATTATGCTGGGACTTTATTCCACTCAGGAAGCCCGCAGGCTGTCGTCATCGAGCATGTAGCTCCCACTGATGACCTCTTGCCACTCAGGCTAATATACCGTTACCGAGCATTAAGCTCCTACTGGTAACCAATGCCCGCAGGCCACCTGTTAATAGCATTCCGCCATTAACGTAATGAAATGTCATGTTGTG
This sequence comes from Vicia villosa, assembly GCF_029867415.1. NCBI lineage: Eukaryota > Viridiplantae > Streptophyta > Magnoliopsida > Fabales > Fabaceae > Vicia > Vicia villosa. The sequence continues at coordinate 392,689 of NW_026705571.1, forward strand.
CATACAAACGACTCGATTACATAACAACAACAACAATAATATAACTCGGTCACATATCCACATCACACCGGTTATATTAATCCACACGGATACATCACCAAAATTGCCACTCAGGCGTTCATATTCACACAGCACGCATATACCGTCAAAACATACTTGATTAGCAAATATCATTTCACAAAATACATTTATGAAAAATCATTCAACCACCAACACACTCCTCTTTATCATAAAGTATACTCAATAAGCTTCATAACGCTTCAAACGACGTCAAAAACGGAGTTACGGATCAAAAGTTATGATCGTTACAAAATCTGCCAAAAATTGGAAAAAGCAGTAGGTCGACGCATTGAAATAATAGGTCGACGCATTGAACTCCTGCCACCCTCGGGTATGCGCACGCTGACCCAATAGGTCGACGCATTCAGCAGAAAACCCATATTTTTGCCTTTTAGGCTGCACAGGTCGACGCAAACCTCTGTGTAGGTCAACCTAAGCATCGTATAAACCTAAAAATCACCATTTTCAACACCCAAACTCCTGTAAACCTTACTCTAACACATATACATCATTCTAAACATCCACAAATAACAAACACAACATAAAAGTGTGATCATGCAACATAAACAATCAACTTTGCATGGTTGACATAATTAAACTTCTCATAACCTAGTTTTTCCTTCTATTGCAAGAAAACATGGAGAAATGGAAAAACAAACATAATCAATGAAGATATCTATCATCATACTACACATACACGCCACAAAATCATGTTCATAACTTCAAAGCTCACAAAACTCATAATCTACCATTGTTGGTCAAGCATAGGATGAACAAGAACAAGAACAAAAACACAACAAAACTATAGGAACCATACATTCAAGATAAATTAGATTCACCCCCTTACTTTGGTTAATCTTGATTCTAGCTTGGTTTGGATTTCTACAACTCTCTTCTTCTCTTTGTTTTTTCTCTTCTTTCTCTTCTCTTCACAAGCTTTCTCTCTTTTCTCTCTAAAATATCTCTTTTTCTCTTCTATTCTAAGACATCATATATTTCACCTCTCTATAACTCTTTCTATTTCTCTACTTCTCATTTTCACCCACTCAACTCTCATAAATTCCAATTTTAGCCCAAATGTTACTAAACATTAATTCTAACCAATTAACACCAAAACATAATAATTACACACATGGAAAGTAATAAGTAAAATATTATCATAATTAATATTTACTGACTGACACGACTCAAAAACGGTAAAATTTAGGAAAATGCAACAAACATCACAACTAAACAGAAAAACACATTTACGGGCGTTACAGTTTCAGCAGTGACGATATTGAGTGAAGGACTGGAGGAGACATCATCATGGTTTATGGGTGGTGAGCGAGTAAAGGAAGTGAGAGAAGGGGTGGCGGAGTGAAGGATATGAGATTTTACAGATTAGGGTTACAAGGTTATGTATTTAGGGTGAAATTGGTGCTACTTATAAACTAATAATAATAGATCGGGCGGGTCCGAATTCCGACGGGCCCAACAAAACCATCTGAACCCGACCATCAATATCCATTGAAGCCCAATTTCTTCGTCCGCCCAACCCACATAACCGATTGAAACCGACCGCAACAATTTCAAAGCACTCGGATCGATCGGTTCTCTTCGGGTGGTTCCCGAATGTCCACCCCTACTATGAATGCCTTACTTGAGAAAGACATAATGGATAAAGAAATTGTTCAGAAGATGAAGATCCTTATCGTACCAACTCCAACGACTCTCTCTTGGAAATTGCTTCTTCAACAAATATACACGTGCAAGCAAGATTTCAATGTCTCTTTTGTTCCTTTATAAAAGGATCTGAAGATTAAAAATAAGTAACAAGATAATACAACAAGAATACATAACAAGAACTATTTTGTGCTCTTAGCTTCAATACATAGTTGTTGTGGCTGCACATAATCTTGAGAGTTTCTTACACTTGTATATATTAGAAATCTCAAGAATCAAGGTCTGTGCGTGTGCTGTATTGTTTGTACCTCTAACTGTATATTACATACATCTTGTTGTAGTCCTAAACATGTTATTTAGAATTCGTAAGAGTCTCAGGCCTAGTGTTTGAGCAAGGAAGTCTTGCACATTTGGTTTTGGCAAGGAAGTCTCTTTCTAGTGTGATTGAACAACGAAGTCCTAAACAATTTCTTAGGCAAGGAAGTCTCTTTCTAGCGGTTTAGGAAAAAAAGTCTCTTTCTGGAGAAATTGAACAGGAAGTCTTAGACTGGTGTGTCTAAGCAAATTGTAATCAGGTTCTGATAATAGTGAAAAGCTCTTGTGAGACAATAATGAAGATGATGTTATAAAAAGAATTGAAATTTTCATGGGGAATATAATAGAATTAAATTCATATCTAGATATTATAAACGAATTTAATATCCTAATGTATTAAAAATTTCATATACAGTAGGATATTATAAAAGAATTAAAGTCATATCTAGATGATAAAGGTTCTTCAATACTATAGCCAATATATGAATGTGAATAAAATTTAAAAGCATGAGAGAAGTTTTCACGGGGAAAAATTTGAAATGTGCTTTTTAAAATTTGAAAAAAAAAGGTAAAATCGAGTCAAAGAGTAAAATCCAAAGATTTACCAATTTCAGAGTGATTTAAATAATTTAAAATCTTCATAGAATACGAATTTAAAGAAATGGTTTTCACCTGCGATTTAACATGAAATGATGGCCTAGAAACGTGAAATCTATAGAGATTATTTTTTAATCACGATTTTAACAACCTTGTTGACTGTGACCAATTTACCATGAAGATTATGAAATTTGAGCTTGAGGTGGATGGCGAGGCCACAACGTCCTGGATGGATGCAAAGGTATTGACAAGAATGCAGTTGTAAACACTTTTCCATGGGATCAAAAGGAACTAAGAGCTTACAGTTCGGGCGTTCCTTCCCTCCCTTATAGATATCATCAACTCGATATACCCCCACGTGTAACACCCTTCTAAAACCCCCGCGGAAATATAATAAATCAGAGTGAATTTACAACAAGGATGCTACAATTAATAAAATAAATAAAATACCAAGTCGTTTGTCATGCTTTATTAAACCAAATATCAAAACATGTGTTTAGCACAGCGGAAACTCTTTTTAACAACGTTAAGAACATATCCAACAAATCAACAATACATAATCCATAACCAATAATGGCAACAACGTATATCAAGTAACTCTAAGACTATCGACCCCCAGTGTTACAAGATCAGAGCATGACCGACACGACTCCATATAACCGGATAAACTCTACGAGTCATCCTCACCGGTCGCTTAAACCGCTACTTCAATCTGAAATCATCAAAGTAAGGGTGAGACTACATCATAATTAAATAGCATTATAAATCTTCCGATATAGAATTTCATAAGCAATTATCCACCCTACTTAGCATATTCAGATTTATCAATTCATACAAATCACAAGCACAAATCAAAAGATGCACCAATAACACCACACAATCACAACACCGGATTTCATCCTGACATGTCACAATTTATACAAAGACCATGCAGACTCTTATGCATGTGGTACCAAAATTCGTGAATCACATTCACAGGACTTCTCTCTTTGATACTGCCCTCTAGTCGCTCACACCCCACATGGGCACACGACTACTGCCTCATCGCTCACACCCCACATGGGCACACGATGACTTCCCGCTAATCTCCGCACAATGGGAATTAGCCTTCCAATGCAAATGATTTGTGAATGAATGCACACATGTCACATACTTATAACATCATATCTCATCATCAATCCGATGCTTAACATCGCTTATCACATCTTACCAACAACGTCACAACAAGTATGTACATGTATCATGCATCATTCAAAACAAATCAATCATCATCATTCATCAAAACACATGATAACAACATTTACCATGAATAACATCCATCTGCATCATCATTCATCAAAACACATGATAACCATATTTACCACGAACAACATCCATTTGCATAACAAGCAAAAGCAATCACTTTATAACAACACACATCATTACACATATTCAATCACGCGAACAACAGTTCATTGCACCTCATCAACCATGCAAAACAAGAATGAACCACATTTGAAAAAAAGCGATACTTTTCAAAATAAAATCAAGTTATTATTGTTTTCTTTATTTCATATGGTAAAGCATTCAATTTAAGGAACAAAGTCCAAAAAGGCATATAAAACGGACTTACGGTTTGAAAATTAGAGCTGTTTGAAGTTAGAATAGTTTTCAAAACGTGCTGCTGGAATTTGTACTGGAACCCGGTTCGTCCCACATGGGAACCGGTTCCTGGACCCAAAAATGCCATTTTTTACGTTCTAACACAGTGGAACCCGGTTCCTCCCACATGGGAACCGGTTCCCACGAACCCAGTAGCTGAAAAAAGTGATTTTTAAGACTTTTATGCATCCCAAACACATACCAACTCATACCATTACGAAATTGGTCATCGATAACATCAAAATACTCCAAATACATGATTCTAATGCACAAACAACATACCATAACATCATGTAACAATACTACATCATCAATTGCAATCAATTCATCAAATCATACATGTCAGTGTTGGTATTTCACAAAACCTAACATCCCAAATAGAGATTCTAATTCCTTAATTCAATCCTATCATCATCAAAATCATAATACTACATAATTAGAGTAATCACCCCTTACCTTAGCCAAATTCTTCATCTTGGTCCTCTTCCTCTTTGGCTCCTCTTTACGTTCCTCAACTCTTCTCTTCAACTTCTCATTTTCACGTTCTGACTCTTTTTCCTCTAACCTTCTCTTTTCCCAATGTCCTTATTATTTTATAAAAATAACATCAATTTAGTAATGGGCTTTACTAACTTAACACCTCTTTCTTACTAACATCACACCTGGCCCAGTACCACAAACCATTCTTTTCCAATTTATTTTCCACAAACCACCAATAATTCTAATCATTAATTAAATTTCCAATTAAATTAAAATTAGAAAATATGGGGTGTTACACCACGAGCAGGTTGTCGTATAGTTGAACACCTCTAAGTATGACCCTTTATACGACCATAAATTTTCCCTCTCAAGGGCCATATTCTCAAATAGCTCTGAGTATAGTATGTCACATGAGCTACCACCGCTGATAAGGACTTGGGAGACGTCAAAATATCTTAATGTAGCAGTTATGGCTAAAGAGAAGATTTTGTTTGTGGTTCCCTCGATTTTTCTTGCAATCCCAAAACCCGAGAATTTACTTGTTTAGGATCTTGGTCGATGTACCTCCATCCTCCTTATGGACGACCAACATTTCAACGATTATGTTTTTTTCCATCTCCTTGGATGGGATATTCTCCTGGAGCGCTCCTCCAGTTATAGAGGCAATGCGTCGACGCTTCCCTTTGCTTGCTCCCCTATCCTTTCCTCTTGTCCCCTCCCTGTTGATCACGACATCCAAGACTTTTAAAAGGGGCCTTCTCTTAGGTGAATCTTTTCTCTCTCTCTCTCTCTCTCTCTCTCTCTCTCTCTCTCTCTCTCTCTCTCTCTCTCTCTCTCTCTCTCTCTCTCTCTCTCTCTCTCTCTCTCTCTCTCTCTCTCTCTGATCGCCCTTGACATACTCAGATAAGCAAACTCTCATTATCAATCCCTCAGTGGACTCCTTCAGCTGGATAAATTCATATATGTTGTGGCATTAGCCTTTATGGAAGCCCCAATATTTTGTCTTTTCGGTTTTGAAATACTCTCTGATGGGGAATGGGTTTCTGACTCTTCCCTTTTCGAAATCTATGTTGGCACACTTCTGGTAAATCTTCTCATGTGGTGCATTCAAATGAGTTTACTTATCTTATTGATTGTGGATCCCACTGTCAGATTCATCTTTCTTCTGGTGAGAGTCTTTCTCGGATGAGCGGTCAAAATTTATGTTAGAAGTGCCCGGGTTGTCGAATCGAGTCTTAAGATTCTCCTTCACATTGATGAGAGATTAAGCCATATTCAACTGTTCTTTCAGAGTACGAGCCTCCCTTCATCCCAGGGGCTATCCCGTAATAATTCACTTTCGAATACCCACTCGCTTACGTGAAACACTCGAGTAATATTGTATCCTCTACTTCATTCTCTATGTTATCTCGCTTAAGGAAACTACTATCATTAGCTGCCTTTTCGGGCCAGGAAATGAGCTATGAAATTCTCACATAGGTTGATGCATGACTCGATGATCCCGTCTGGAAGAGTGTTTAATCATAACCTAGCAGATCACGTCAATGTTAATGCAAATAGTTTGCACTTGGAAGCTTAATCAGCGTGAAAATAGTTCAAACGCTCATTAACGACTTGCACGTGCTCATCGCGGTCTCCTTTCCCGTTGTACTCATTTAGTTTATGAGACTTCTCCAATAACACTGGTATCATGTTATCCAAGATGCACGCGTTGAGAGGATATTTTTGGCTATTCTTAGCTAGTGGTTTCTCTACCTGATCCTGCAGAGGAGCATGGCTACCTTGGTTTCCCCCGGGGCTATGAGGAGGAGTTTGACACTTCTTCTTCTTTTGATGATTCTGAAATTTTGGAAATTTGTATATCCACGACGCAGTCGACTTAGAAACGACAGTTTGACTTCTCTTTAAAATGGGTTTCATGCACGGTATTTCGCCTCGGAGGCACGTTGTGTAGGATTTCTTAAAGGCGAAATATTATTTCTTCTATTGCTTGTGATTTTTGTTGTCGAACGATGTTGTACATGTCGTTCACCCACTCATTAGTACATTGTATTTCGAGATTATCTTACAACACTTGAAAACAAGGCAATATTTTAGGTCGTGAGGCCGGTGGTGGTACCAGGGTCTGAGCGGAGATAGTGGAGTGGATCCTGTGATCTTGAAGAGGTTGGAATACATATGGATGCAGCGGAGTGTCTACAACAACATGATCTACAATATCTTGAGGAGGATGAGAAATCAACTGAGTTCTTGCCGCTTGAGCGACAACAACTACTTTGTGTAAGGCGACAAAACGAGCAACTTTAGATCCATCAGTCGTTGGAAGGTTTGGAAGTCATGAATCTAGAGCATCAAAAAGTCAAGGTTGATCTGCTACTTCAAATAGGTCGGACACGATTGCCCTAGTGCTTGATTTCGAGAAGTCTGATATAAAAAGTTGAGGATGTTTCGAAACAAAGGGTCAAAGAAAGAATGTGCTATTATGGAAAACACGAGAATCATAAGTTGATTCTCACAGACGGCGTCACGGCCTCATTAATGAAATATAATTGATCAAAGAATTAGTGATTGCGGTGAACGACAATGGACCTAAACCTGAGATGTGGAGGAGGAGAAACTAACCGGTAATGTTAGAACTCAAACGCTCAAATCAATATGTGAAGGAGAACAGTGAATGAATTTGAAATTTGAAATTATGTACCTGAAATTATTCGCGCATATCTTTATATAATTGAACAGTTGCAACAACCTGCTAAACGTGGGATGCGGTGAATTGTTAAAAATATCCTAACCCTAGATCATCTATACTCTTCCATACGATAGTTTCTCTATTGCGAACAATCCGAACGAATCATTACTTCCTTCGAATGGTCGGCCGATAACCATTCTCACCCGTCCAAAACAAATATAAAACTTTAGAGCATCCACATCCATACCACCCAATTTGGTGGTATAAATGGACCCCACTTGATATAATATATTATTTCACACTTCTCAATTATTTAAACCACCTAAATAAAATTTGTAAATATCCATACTACCCATCTAAAAATTTAAAATGGATCCCACTAATCACACAATATACACTAAAAAATTGAAAAGCACCGTAGCATTATTTGGATATGGTGGTTATTTAATACTACACCATTTGTATTCAATTATCCATGCTATTCTGACACAAGTGGTACATGTGGCAAATACCACCCCCTATATTTATGCTCTTAATGTAATAATATCAACAACTTTGTCTTTAATAAATAAAGTAATGTAGTATGTTGACATGACGTTGAGTTCTGTGATCATATCATATTATATGTCATTACATGTATAGACAATATAGAGAAAAAACCGGTATTTGCCACATCAACAACTTGTATCAATATTTTACATAACGTTATCTAAGATGAATAAAATTACATAGAAATCCTTATTCTGCTGACATGGCATGCTGTTATTTGCTAATTCATGGATCACTTAGCATTTACAAAAGATAGGATCTACTTCATGTTCTTTCCGTATACTACACAATACAAGACAAGAGAATCTAATTTGCATTATTTTTTGTATTTTTTAATTATTACTTTTTTTGTCCCACAAAAAATTATCTTTTTAAATCATTAATTGTAATAAATAAAGAAAAATAATAATTTTGTTAACTATATTAGTTGGTTCTTGTTAGCATTAAACTAGTGGAAAACAGACGTGTGTCTATTTGGTTTTTAAAATTGAATGTAGGTTATATATGGTTTTATTTTTAATAATCATTAATTAATTTATATGTTTTGAAATATAAAATTTTTAAACAAATTTTTTGAGAAAAGTTTTCTAACAGATCAATACTCACCGTGTAAATAGTTTGTTTTTGAATTTTTTTATATTTATAGCGTAAATTAAAATTAATTTTTGTAAAAATATGTTATTAAAAGAAATCTTATATGCAAAGAGTTCGATTAAAATAATATATATTTTTGAACCTATTTTTCTAAAAAATGTTTTAAAGATTTATTAAATAAAAATATATATGAATTATATATAATATATATACATTATTTATAAGTTTAAAGATGGTGTATTATCATATAATATATATACGTTATTTATAAGTTTAAAGATAGTGTATTATTGAAATAAAATAATATTACACACACATTCAATTAAATTTTTTAAATTTGTCAAGTCATATTAGTATCTTAAAAATAAAAACATAATTTGATGGGATATATTAATGTAAAAATATTTTATATTGTTAGTACATATTCAATTTTTTCTTACTTATTTAATAAATTAAATTTTTTTTGAAAATAAAATTAAAAAAAAGTATATTAGTTAACTTTAAAATTATTTTTATATAATTATATCAATACAATTAAAAAAATAAAAACTTCATAAATAATAAATATAATATTAATTAATGCGAAAAGTATCTTAAAGTTTGAGCAATATGAATATAAGCAATTGTTTAATTATTCAATCTCTAACAATATTCTTTTTTTATTGTAAATAAAAAAATGTTAATATTTATAAATTAATAATATTTTAAATAAATACAATATCAATTAAAATGTATAATTAAATAATAATTAATAGCATATTTAAAACTGAATTTAATTTACAAATTTGACAATTATTATTTCGACAGATAAATAGAGTAATTTACAATATATATCACAATTACTACAACAATATAATACCAACAATTTATATGCATGCAATACATATGGACCACATATGAAAGTGCCTAGCTAGAGAGATATGATAGTAATTTTGGAGTGATGCAAATTGATGAAATGAAATAGGTAGAGATAAGAGATGAATCGTTTTCAATGGAGTAATAAGATTTTAGTCATTGGTAGAGCCTTTGGAGGAATCTGAGATGATTTTCTGTAGCATCTGGTTTGTCTCTTCCTCGGACATTCGTTCGTCTTTACTCTTTGATTTTGCATACGCTTCAAAAAATTCTTTGTTCTCTTTCTCAAGCTCATTCCAAACTGCATTTATTAATGTAATAATATGTTTATTTAATGTACGGATGTAATTTGGTTCATAAATGTGACTGTGATATGCAGTAGGCACGTGTACATTATCTTTGGTGTGAATGAAAGGTATCATACATAAATGAAACAAATTACTAACATGTTTACTTCTTACTTTATTCTCCTTAAATTTGTGAAGCTAGGACTTAAGTAAAATAATAAATTATTCAACATAGAATCATCACCTAAACACTTCATACCAATATATATAGAGGCTGTTTATGTTGAATAATAGTATTATTATGATATGGAAATGTGTCATAATTATTAATATAGACTTGAGTCTTCTTTAGATTAAATATTTTATTTGTTACTTATAATATAAAAATTTATTAGGATACGGGTTTACATAAGTTTCCAAAGTCATTTTTATAGAAAATGATAAAATAAAGTTAAATTATTTTTATATATACCATATTATTCTTTTAAAACAATTTTGAATAATTTATAAAAATAAATTTAAAAAATTATAAAAAATGTCACCAATTATTTTCTTATATTTTTTTAAAATAATATTGCAAAACTTATGCTAATAAATAAATTTAAATTAATTAATTTAAAGATGTTTTATGTTTACACCGCATATCTCCATAAATATTATGAGAGGTTGAACGTCTTTTTTTTTTTTTTTTTGCAATGCATAGAACAATTATGAGAGAGATATAAATCATCTTCTTCATTTTTTTCCTCCCTTCTTCTAACTCTCTATTTCTCTTAATCTCATTCTCTTAATCTAATTCTCTTATCATTAAAAAAACAAAAATATAATTAAGAGAGAAAATGAGATTAAAAAAGAGATAGTGAAAAAGGAGATAATAAGAGTAAAACGAAAGAGAAGATCCAAAGTAATTATAAGAGATTTTAAATAATAATTATATTTTAAATAAAAATATTATCATTATTATATGAATATGATAACAAAAATACTATAATTAAGCATGAATATTATCTTAAACCATGTATTCGATTTCCAGTCCTTGTATAACTAACCATTATAATTTAAATTCCAACAATATTTAAACCACATAACTAATAATTATGATTGCTTCATATATATTAGTTGCTGCAAACAATACTTTATAATTAAACTTTTAATTATCATCATTTATGACAAATTTAGTAGTAGATTAAAATTTTCCTTCAACATATATCATAAAAGACTGAATTGAACAAATTGTTTTCATTAAAATTTTCTTTGAGAGTTCAGAAGAAAAAGGAAGAGAAAGACTTTTGAGACGGGAAAATTAAAAATAAAAATATTGTTATTTAAAAAACAAGTGTGCTTAGATAAAAAAATTTATAATTAATATATTTTAAATTTAAAGAGTATTATATTAACATAGATTGAACTTTAATTTTTTCATTATCTAATTCTTTTAAGAAAAACCAAACACTTATTCATTACAAATTTTGAATTTCTGAATTTTGAAAACGGTATTGAAACATGTTATTGAGAATTGAAATAAATTATTTAAAATTAATTTAAGTTATTATAATATTTTTAAAATTGAAAATTTATTAATAATAAATATTTATTTATTACCCTCTATAATAAATACTTTACCGAAAAATTAAAAAAAAAATCTCTATTTTTTTCTCTACTCATGGCTCTTCAAAATCATCCCTTTCCCTCTCCATATCTAAAGAGTACCTTGGTAAATTCTTAATACATGATCAAGCCTTTGAGGGCTTTATTTAGTTTATCAAACAAATTTAACTAGCTATAGTATAAATATGGCACACACATATCTATTAACTAGGTATAAGTTTAATTCTTAATTCTTAATTCTTAATTTTCATATGATCATATCTTTCATGCTTCAAAAATGAAAACCTTATCTCTATTATCTCTTCAATTTTGCATGACATGAAATTAAAGCATATATTAATTTTCCATATGATAATAACTCTTAAAAAACAAGATGTTTTAGAATGAAAGAGTAATTAATATTAAGAACATATTTACCAGTGGAAGTTATGACAGGCTTAATTTTTGCATGCTTAGAAAGAGCTTCCATGCATTCTTCCTTTGTCATGTGAAAGATCAAACACTTCTCAATTAGGTGTTGCACCTAATTTTTACACAAACACATGTCAAGAAACCATGAATATGATTAAGATCAATAGAATATAAAAAAATAGGTTGATGAAACTTTAGTTCTAACCATATGAATGTATGAAGCAGATGAAGAAGAAGGCTCTCCCATGATCCCAACACTAGAAATGGTAATTCTTGGTGAACTTGATAAGAAAATTGGTGTATTAGTGCAACTAGCTAGTGTGAAGCTAGGTAGGTGGAGAAGAGGTGCAAATATGATTTGATATATGTAGCATATAAGATCTAATCTTAATGCAGGCGCAAGACAAATAGAGTACAATATAAAGTAGGGAGGGTGGTAAGGTGGGGCCAATAGTCCCACGTGAGAGATAAATGATAAATGGTGGAGAGGGGATTAGAAGAGATTGTAAATGACTATTCTTTGTGATTTTGTGTAAATTGCCAAGAGAGGTTTCTGCCTACTTCACGTGATTTGTGGGACCTCGACTAAATAAAATTCCTCAAAAACAGACAACAAACTTTGATCATCAACAATTATTATATATGATATTCTAATACCTAGTGTTAGTTAATACATTGTTAATAGACACCTTATGGTTTATAATATTTAAATTTAATATCATTATCATGTAAATTCTTTCTCTCTCTCTCTCTCTCTCTCCCTCCCTCCCTCCCTCATAGTTAGATGTTAGGAATATTTATTTGGGCTATAATATGTAGGTCAATTGACTAAGTTGAATTTTGATATTTGAATTAAAAAACAGTCTATAAAAAATCTTTGATTAAAAATGTTCATATTAGATGATTGTAAGAAACATAGATGAAGCAACAGAATAATAAAGAACAGAAGAGATAGAGAAATAAGCGGTAAAATAAATAATATAAGATAAAAGAGATAAGGGATAACAAGGTCACGCCCCAAATTTATTCTAGTTTGGCTTAAATCATTTGGCTTACTTCAGTCCTCATGAGTTTTTTTTTTTGAGATTTCCACTAAAACAATCTTTAAACTTTTTTAACAGGATCATCCTGAATGACAAAACAACTTGAGAATTTGCATAGGATTAACTCAACAACCTTATAAGTCAAGTTATAACTTTTACACAGACTCAACTCAAAAACTTTAAATAGCCAGAGTTTTTACACGAGCTTAGTTCAAGAACATTAAACAATCAGAGCTTTGCATAGGCTTAGCTTAATAACTTTTATCCAAACTTTTCATAGGTTAGATCACAAGAGAATTATGTCTTTTGATAAACAAATTTAGCACAAGATCAATACAATACAACTCTTAAAAGAAAATGTTCACTTTCTTAAAACTAAGAGACATAATTTTCTTAGTTTGAAATAAATGAGAGAAAGAAAAAATATTACAAATTTTCTATTACGAAATAAATGTACTTTGAAATGAGGAGAAACCTTCTTTATATAAGAAAAAATATAGTTCAAAAAGGAAACAACCAATGAACCTTTTTCATAATTTAATTGATTACAAATGTGTTATTAGATTAATCAAGATAAAATCGGAAAGTTTAAATTTCAACATTTCTTAATCGATAGGAGCCTCTTTAATTGATTTGGAGGTGTTACACTTTTATTTAATCAATTAGAAGTACCTCTTAATCCTTTAGACAATGTATTTTATCTTCCTAACTAATTAAACAAGCTTTTAATCAATTAAACACTTGCCCTAATTTGTTTTAAGAAGTTTCATCAAAAGAAAAGAGGTTTGAAAATACTTTTTGTGTCTATGTGAATTACCTTAGTACCTCAAGATTTACTCTTGTTTATTTTAAATTAAATTGACCAATACTTGATAAAACACAAAACGCATAACCTAGCGAGCTTTTACACTTGCACATCTTTGAGTTCCCAACTTCAAGACCACAACTTCAAGATTACAACTTCAAGAATTAAAATTTCTTTGTTTAATCCAATAATGTATGATGCTTTCTACTATAGCTTGAGATATTTGACTAATGATGCTTGAGATATCCTTTGGAATAGTCATCATGATCAAAACCATTTGACAATTGTCAGCATCACAATCTTTTGCAATTGTCATCATTTAAATCATTTGTCAATCTTAAGGATGCACTAGTCCTTTGATAAGTTGTATTTTTTATTGTTTTTAATAGTTTAATTCTACCATTTTATCTAAGATTTTTATTATGTCTTGTTCCATTTTACATATGTTTTCTTGTTATCTTTATGTTTCAAGAGTTTTAAGAGAGTTAGAGGTTTAAAGTCATGCTCAAGTGGAAAAGGAGCTAAGCTGAAAGATGCATTAAGATGTCGGGAGGTTTGAGCAAGAAAGCAGTGAAATTGACACTAACCAGGGGGCATTATAGCCTTAATTATCTCAAACATGTGGACTTTCTAGTTTTGCAAGATTGACACAAAAAACCACCATTATAGCCACCGCGTAGCGGGTATTACACTTGTTATGCCCCCAATGACCCTTGGGATTTTTGTTTTCTCTTATTTTGTTTCTTAGATTTTCCATTCCCCGTCTTTTACAAACTGATATAATCATGCTTAACTGTGAATTACTTCCCACCTTAATGGGTTTAAGGCTATATAAACACATTGTAACCTTGAATTAAGTTCTTTGACAATCTAGACATTCTGCATAATTTTAGTTTTCTTTCTAATTTCCATTTCCTTGTAATTTGAAGAACAAGCTCTGTTTCTTTTCTTTTCCGCATTTTCCAATTCATGTATTTACTTACTAAAATTTTAATTTGTGAAAAATGTGTATGTTTATAATTATTTATGTGTTTTCTATTACCATGAGTTAGTAATTTCATCAAAGACTTGGGATCACGAGGACAGTCTAAACGACCGACCTCGTGTAGACTTATGTTATGAGAAAATACATGATTGCTTTGACCTTTTAGGGTATTTCACATAGATCTCTAAAAAGTAGGATAGAAACAAATATTTGTTGATACACTGAAAGGTGGAGACTAGAATCCGAGCTAAAGAGTTAAACATTTAAACTAAGGCTACTAATGTGTCCTAGGTTTAACCTGTAAATTTTTTTCACTTTTATGAAGATAGCTTTAATTATAGGATCTAGAATGAATGGATCAATCCTAAAAAAGTAGGTGATTCGTTGGTTCAAGGTACGGTCATATTTTGTGAAAGGAGATATGTCTATTTTTATCTATTTTATTTCTGCAATTACACAATTCCTATAACATAATGAAAATTGGGATTTTACATGAATAAGTCATAGGTTGATAATCAGGATCCTAAGGATATACTTTATAAAATTCTAAATTGATCAAAATATTTCAAACCACATCATAATCATTTTAGCTTTCTATCAAACAAGTAAAATCACTAACCCAAAAAGTCTCTAGTAGAACAATAACTTTTTACAATATTAATAAAACTGTATCCTTCTGGAATATCGAGTTTTCGACGTCGTTGTCTAGACTATTTTAGATACTTATTTTTCTAATTTCATTGGTTAGACTAAGACCTTGTTTTATTTTTTAAATTTTTTTTCTATTTTTTTTTAATTCGGAGAACCCCAAAGCCTTGGGAACCTTGCTGAACCCAATGACAAGATCAACCTATTTTTACATTTTAGACATAGACAACAACCAATGGATGCTGCCAATCGCACTTTGAAGGACTTCGTGTCTCAAACAATATGGAACCTCATTCCAATATTGTGTGTCCCGCGGTGAACACAAATAATTTTGAGTTAAATCTGTTTTTACTATCAATGGTACAATAGAAGCATCTTTCTAAATCGCCGATAAATGATCCTAACACGTATTCGTCCATTTGTTTTGAATTCTGTGACACTTAAAAAATTAATGTAGTGACCAGCGAGGAGGTTAGATTTATAATTTTTTCCATTATCGCTAAGAGAAAGAGCACGGGCATGGCTACAATCCTCACTTCCTCACTCCATTACGACGTGGGATTAGTTAAAACTTATGTTCTTAGTTAGAATTCATCGCCATATAAAATAACCCAACTGAGAAATCAAATTACTAAATTTACTCAAAAGGATGAGGAACTCCACTACGAAACATGGGAGCAATTTAAGGAAATGCTTAGATTATGACCCCACATTTGACTTGAAATACAATTAATAGTCCACCTTTTACAATGATTTGTTATATACCACGAGAATGACAGAAGACGGGGCAGTGGGTGGGAAACTTATAGATAATAATAAAGATGAAGACTACACCCTTATATAGGATATGACACATAACCATTATTAATAGGGAACAAGTCGTAGCTCCACTGAGCGAGCACCTAAAAAGGAGGAAAGTATGAGGTAGACGCCTTATACCACCTTAATGAAATTGCTCTATTTTCTTAGAATTTGTTTCTTAAGATTTGTTATTTGTCTTATTGGTTGTAGTTTACTTTATCATTTTAGTAATTGAGTTTACTCTCAATTAGATCATTGTGCATATCTTAGAATTGGTTTTTTTTAATTAAAATGTATTTTTCATGCATAAATAAAACCCTTTGCCTAAAGTCAATGTAAAGTGGTTCGAGTTAATAAGTCAAAAACTTGATTCAAGAACCTCATATTTGCATGGTTCAAGTCGGACAAATTCTAGATTCGATCATAAAATTTTTAATTCTTAAAATTTCAATGTGACTCAAATCATAAACAAATTAAGTAAATCAGGATTTCTTCTAATAGAGTGATTCAAACTGCATGATCTCCTGAATCAAATCGCAAGAAAGGTTGATTCGCATTTCACCCAAGGTTCATAATGTGGAGTTTTATTCTAGTAGTATGATTCAAATCAAGGATTTATTTTACTCAAATCACATGAATCAAGTCATGGGTACAAAATATGAGTTTTATGTTCGTGATTTATATCATTCTCTCATTTGACTCGAATCATGATCTTTGCTTTTGACTCGAATCATAAGGTTCATTTTACTCATTTTTAGTGCCTCAAATTAAACATATATACAAACAAAATTTTACCTCTCTATCTAATAACAACACATATTTCGCAAATTTTTGAAAAGCCATTTAGCCGTTTGAGTTTTAGATCAAAGAATCAAGTAGTGACTGTATACCTTGGATGGACAATCCGACAAAGGAAAAAGACAGGTTTTATTCTCCAAAAGACTTTAGTAGGACCTAATGAAGGTTTTTGGAGATGACGTTGAGAGTTTCTAGTTCCTTCCGCTAGATCAGGGGCTTAGACAATGGATATCTTGCAAATAGAGGCTTGGAGTAGAACTTTGTATCTGAGAAGGTGACCTAGTTCAAGATCAAGTGAAGCTCTTGTGGAATTCATCCTCGTGAGCTCTATACATTAGAAAATGTTCAAATTGAAGTTACTTATATGGTTATTTTAGTTTTTTACACTTTCAGATATCATATGATTGTATTGAAAGACACATTGTAATATTATCAAATATTGGAAGACTAACGAATTTCCAATGATTAATGATTGGAGACTAGATTAGGTGCAAGCAATGACAAACGCATAAAACCAATATAAATATGGGTGTATTTTTCACTATCCTTCTCTTTAAATTACTTTATAGATTTGTATGATCTTAGGGTTTATCGCTTTCTAGAATCGTGTGCCGCTATGTTTATCAATTATAGTGATTATTGTGTAATAAGTGTATGTCTGTGTAGCAATCTTTCTGTTGATTATAGTTGTAAAACTTGTAATATTAGATTTTTATTTCAATTAATAAAGTTATATTTAGAAAAAATATCATTTTTGGTCCTTTAACTTTATCTTGGGGTCCATTTTGGTCCCTTAATTTTTAAAAGTGTCAATGTAGTTCCTTATGTCTTCTAAGAGTGTCATTTAAGTCCTTTCTGTCAAATTCTCACCAACGGCGTCTATTTTTGCATGTGTGGCATATGACGTGACATATTTTTTAATTTTATTTTTGTTTTATTTTAATCACCAAGGTCATAAAAAATTTTAAAAAATCCAAAATAATACAACTTCCTGGAATCAAACCAACAACCTCACTTTCAATAGGGCTCACATCTACCAACCCAACTACTATTCACTTGTTAAATATAAATCCCTTGATATATTCTTATAATTTTAAATGAGAGTCAAACCACTTTCTGTCCCCAAATATGTTGTTGCACTACTCATTCCTTCATCAGATCAAACTTCTAAACAACACAATCATTGTTTTTTTTTATTAAAACATGAAAATGGAAACTAAACTAACACTAAATTTCTTGAAAATGTATAATTAGTCTTCTCACAAAAAGCTCAATCAACATAGGTTTTTTTAATTAACAAGATATTCTTACAAGTGCATATGTAATAAATTATCTCCCAAGTATTGTTACAAACAACCATAAGGGAATGTATTGTCTAACTTTATCACGAGAAAAGCTTAATACACAATATACTATTGTCCAAACCATTACATTGCATCAGTAACACCCTAAACATCAACTTCCATTTTCACTTGTTGTCATTTGCAAGTGAACGCGGGTAGATCAATCCAAAGCAATTCAAGGTGTTATGAGCATTCAGTTAGCATCTGTAAGGTCCAATGGAGTTGTCCAGATCATCAAAGCATTTTTAGAAGTCCATTAAAACACCCTTAGATCTCTAGTTTCAGAGGTAAGTTCTTCAAACTTGAACCCTCTCATTTATGCATCCTTTTTGATAAAGCTCGATTCTATTATGTTCAGCATGATGCGAGGATCAAAAGCCATTTGCTTGTGTTTATTTATACTTTGTATAGATGATTTAATTGATTTTGAAGTTTTAGGTTTCTTGATGTTTTCTGAAAAATTAAATAGCTACAATTTAAATAAATTAATGTTTGATACATTTCTGAAATCGTGACAAAAAATAGAACAAGATTCATGTTTACAGTTTTGAAAAATATTGAGTTTTGAGGAAGATGAAACTTCCAGAATTATTGAGTTTTGAAACCAGGGGCTTGATTAAAAAAATATATTTATTTGTTTGTGTTTTAGCCAACGGATGTATGACCACACCAGTGGTAGTGCGCTTGCCTTTAAGTTTCTTCCTTGCTTAGGTCGCGGGTTCGAACCCCACCTTTTGCTGTTTTGTGATTTTATTTGATTTTGTCACATTTATAAATGAGTTATATATTTATTGAATCAAGTCCATCATTCTAATACACCAAGCGCTAGGCCCAGTAGTAAATGTTTTAAACTGTGAGCATTAGGGCGTGAGTTCAACACTTGGCAAGTGCAAAACCCTTTTTTTAATCACTATTTTGTTTGCTTTTATTCACAACTTTAGCATTTTATTTAAAATAGTAAATCAAATTGTTTCTAATTGAGTTTTTTACACTCCCTATTTATGGGATACACTTTGTGAATATATTTTCAAAAGTCCAAAAATATTTTATTTTGATAAACTTTTAATCAACTCAAAAGATAGTATTTTAATACCTTTAAAAAATTGCTTTTCTTCGAGATATTTTCAAATACTTTTTGTCCATTGACTTGTATGCTTTTGTGAATCAATTAGGGCTAGGTTAAAGTCAATCTTGAAGATATTAAACATGTTCCCTTAGTTGATCCACTTAGGGTTTTGTTTCTTTTAATTATTAGGTTTTAGTGTATATAACTAAAACCCTAAAACCCTAATCCAAGATCTTTGATCTTTTGATCACCAAATGCAATACCATGTTAGTATTAACTTATTGCTGTGATTTTCTTGTTATACACTTGTACATATGCTTGTTGCTTTACATCTTTGTACATTTATACTTTGTTTATGTTATTATATATATATATATATATATATATATATATATATATATATATATATATATATATATATATATATATATATATATATACACATACATTTTTAACTAATCCCACATGCATGAGATATTTATCCATCCATCATCACATCATATTCATTCATGAAATGATCTTGAGGTATGTCATCCCTTTTATTCATCAAATTTTATACTTGAGATTATACATTGATACCTTTGTTTCTACTCACCCCCTTGATTGTATCCATGATACACATGTTATCTCTCACACACACACACACACACACACACACACACACACACACACACACACACATACACACCACTTGAGATATTCATCATGAA
The DNA here is from genome assembly GCF_029867415.1 of Vicia villosa. Classification (NCBI taxonomy): domain Eukaryota; kingdom Viridiplantae; phylum Streptophyta; class Magnoliopsida; order Fabales; family Fabaceae; genus Vicia; species Vicia villosa. Next base: position 412,639 of record NW_026705571.1, read on the forward strand.
TGATTACTTAAGATGTTTCCTAAACTCCAAAGGAATGTGAATGATATTGACTAAAATTGTCAAGGTACTCACTCTCTTTTTCAACTCTTTTACTTTGTGCTTAGTATTGTTTAAGCTTAGCCCTTTCCCCTTGTTTTAAAAATGATTTTGTATTGTTAAAGCCCAACCTCTTTTAAATCAATCTTGGTTTTGTATTGTTAAAGCTCAACCAACCTCTTTTGAATCAACAATTTTCCTTGTATTGTTAAAGCTTGACACCTTTTAAAACATGTTAAGTATTGTTAAAGCTTAACATTTTAAAAAACCCGTTGAATATTGTTAAAGCTCAACACCCAAAAATATTTCGCCACTTAGCACTTTATTTTACTTTTAAGGGGATCTACAAAAGCTCTGACTTCCCTATTGCACGTAAAGGGTATGTTGGCCTAAGATGCAATGTCTTATCGAGCTCACTTTTAAAATCTTCTTTTCTCATCCTCCCACTCTATTTAAACAAAAACACAAAAAAAAGGCAGTTTTATAACAATAAGCAAAAATAATATATATTTCAAAAAGGTTCCTATGGAGTACTGTAGATGTGAGGGGTGCTAATATCTTCCCCTTGCATAACCAACCCCGAACCAAAGATCTCTGATAAGTTTATTAGTTTTGATTTTAAAATTTTTTGTGGGTTTTATTTCACTCTTTTTCCCATTTCCTTTGAAAACAATAAAGCACGATGGCGACTCTACTAAAATGTCAGAGCTAAGTCAATCAAAGGCTCTAGTCTCAAAATTTCACCGCTACAATAACCATAACTCACCATTGATCATAAACATCATAATAACACTATCGATCCAAAAACTATTCCCTAAAGTCGAATTAGAAAACAAAACAATAACAAAAGTTCACAAATTAAAACACATAAGAAGAAGAAGAGTGGGGAAGGGATCGAATCAGAACCGCCCTCGAATTCCGCTCGGCCGCATAACTTCCTGACTGCGCTTCAACCCATGGTCGCGCAAGCCTTCGACGCGAGACCGCACCCTCTGCACGAACTCCGAACGCCATAAGCGCTTGCACTACCACGCTACCAATCAACACCCAAGGCCATGATTTTTTTCTTTGCAGTACCAATGGCACTTGTGTTTCTCTTAATATTTGATTTTGGAAATTTGTATGAAAATATTTGAGAAAATAAGGAAAGAAAATTGAGAGGTTGAGAAGAAAGAGGAATAGATTGTGAAACAAACGAGTCAATACTCTCTCTCTCTCTCTCATGCACTTCTTCTTTGTCCCTCTGTTTCACCGAACTCGCACGCTTCACTCCTTCATTACTAATTTCTAACATCACAAAAACCTAACAAAAACAAATATGCATTCCTAATTGATTTTTTCCTTCAATTAGAATATAAACCTCAATCTTTAAAAATCTGAACCAATTGCAACTAATTTCAAATATAGTTTTCGAACCCTAAAGATTCAAACGAAAATAAAATGGTGGTGGAGGTCGGTTTCAAGCAATTGATTGAGGAATATTGATCAGTGCAACGAGATCTACATATATGTATCAAGAAAATCGAGTAAAGAGGAAAAAACTCACGAAACCAGAGCTAGTGTGGTGGGCTCTGACATCGGTGAAGCTTGAAGGTGCTCAGGTGAGTTTCAAAACTTCTTCTTCTTTGGTCTTCCATGACTCTCCTTTCCTTACCCTCTTCTTTTAGAATTCTTCTCTGGCAGGTTGTAATTCTGGATTTACAAGTTGTGTTTTCCTTGCAGGTAAAAGGCAAAGAATAATGATGAGTACAGACAATATGATAAATTTTTTAGTTTTTGAATTTGTTAGAGATTAGCTACGACTTTGAATACGAATTAACTACAATTTTTTGTGGACTCAAGTATGTTTTTGAACTTTTCCATGTGGCATGACAAGTCAGCATGTTGCCACGCTGGCACTGCCATGTTGTGTGCCACACCAGCTTCTGTTAACGGATGTTGATAGGAGGGACCAAAAGTGTGGACGAAAAACTTTAGGAGGAGCATTCTTTGAAGGAAATATTTTGAGGGACTAAAAACGAATTTAACTATATTTAGAAGAATCAAAAACATATTTAACCTTAAAATAATATTATTCATTGAGAGAGAAAATTTGATTTAAAATAAAATAGAGTTAAAGTCATCAAAAAGTTATCAAAAGCCAAAGTCACTCACCTCGGGTCCCTCTTTCTTATGCCGAGTTGGTTTGGAATATGTGAGAATTGGGTTGAAATCTAGTAGGTCGAGGACTTACATACTATAGTCGAAGTGTGTTCTAGTATGTAGGTGTTGAAATGCTAGGTTTGTTAGTATTTCGAATTGGGCATGTTTGTTATGTCCAATTGTTTAAGTTAATTTGTACCCTAAGTTGGCTTGTAATGATTATTTGTGAAAAAACCCATTAGTTTAGTATGTTAGATTTTATTATAAATAGCATACTAGTCTCTCATCATTGCATATGCAAATCCTAATTTAGGGCGAGAGGGTTATTTGTTATTCTTGTAACTTGTAATCTTATTTTATAGAGAAAGGAAAGAATAATAGTTATAACCAATCTTTGTTGTTCTTCCTGTTTATCATCTTTTCTACCCTTGGGTGTTTCTTGATCACAAAGAAACAGTTTATCCTTTGTTCATCAAGGAATCCTTTTCACAACAAATTGGTGCAGTGAGCGCGGAGAAGATGCCTTCAACAAAGTATGAGATTGAGAAGTTCACCGGAGTGAACGATTTCGGTCTGTGGCGCTTGAAGATGAAAGCCCTACTGGTTCAGCAGAGTTGTTTAGAAGCATTGAAGGAAGCAGCAGCTATGGATGTTGCATTAACTCAAAAAGAAAAGACGACCATGACAGAGAAAGCCCATGGTGTAATTTTGTTGAGCCTTGGTGATATGGTTCTTCGACATGTATCAAAGGAGACGATGACATCAGGGTTATGGGTGAAACTTGAAAGTTTGTACATGACCAAATCGCTGGTGAATCGACTCTACCTGAAGCAAGCTTTGTACTCATTCAAGATGATTGAAGATAAAGTATTGGCTTAGCAGTTGGATATGTTCAACAAGATGATTCTTGATCTTCAAAATATTGATGTGAAGGTCGGTGATGAAGATCAAGCACTGCTACTGTTGTGTTCTTTTCCTTGATCACATACTCACTTCAAAGAAACTCTTCTGTATGGAAGGGAGTCCCTGACCTTTGAAGAAGTTCAATCAGCCCTATATTCTAAGAACTTGAACAAACGAAAGGAGCATAAACCTTCGGCTGTTGGTGAAGGTTTGGCCGTTAAGGAAAAATTCTTGCGAAAGGATGGTAAGTTTGACAAGAAGAAGGACAAAAGTTAGTTGAAGTCTTACAGTGGCGAAGCATCTGGTATTCGATGCTATCATTGTAAGAAGGAGGGTCACACAAGAAAGGTGTGCCCTGAACGCCTGGAAGATTATGGAGGTAAGGATAATGGCAACGCTACCATTGTCAAGATGATTTTGAATCATCTGATGTTCCTGTGGTTTCAAGTGGTGACTCGAGTAAGGAGTGAGTTATGGATTCAGGTTGCACTTGGCACATGACTCCAAACAAAGACTTGTTCGAGGAACTATGTGATTAAGATGGTGGATCTGTATTGCTGGAAAACAACAAAGCTTGCAAGATTGCAGGTTTTGGATGTGTGAGATTCAAGCTCCATGATGAGTCAATAAGATTGTTGACTGAAGTCAGGTATGTTCCTGATTTGAAGAGAAATTTAATTTCTCTTGGTGAATTCGACGCTTCCATAGGTGTCGCTCCCTTCAACGTTTTGATTAAAGGATTTCTTATCACAAAGAAACAATTTATCCTTTAATTATGAAGGAATCCTTTTCACAATATCATGTACTCTTTGATTAATTTATATTTTTTCGTTACTTATAAAAAAAACTTTGAGATGGAATTTCCCATAAGAGAGGCGTGAATAAATTCTCATACATCAATATTATAAACATAATTATGAATTCTCACAAGTAAAATACAACGAATTGACTAATTGATCACTATGATCTAGAAAAATCTATAATTTCATCATTGAATTTTCCAAACTCATGTACATGGCTTAAATAACAAGTTGTGATTTTAAAACAACAACTAAATAAAAACAATTAAATCATTTCCTTTTCATTAGCAATATCAACTACAGTATTATGGCTCTATGAGGCAAATTATTTCATGTACATGAACAGTCCAACAGTGTTGCAAAATAGACAATTTGAGTTTTCTGTGTACGGGATAGTAGTAATTCTAACAATACGCACATCCCACATGGTTTTTGAGAGAGATGATTCAGTATCTCATTTTTGTGGGCGCAGAATTAAAAGTTGAAATGAAAATTTTGTGCATAAAATATAAACCATTATAATGGATGCCTAAAATGGGCTCGGCCCCCCGAACCGAGTTTCATTGTCTGATCACGTAATGAACTTGAGTGACGAGTAATTGACTAGAGAAAGCAATCAATGGAGAAAAATTGCTTCCCAAGATTCTAGAGAAAAACAAGTCCTATCTTTGCCACGTTTTTTTAGGAGGGAGTTTAGGAAACCGTTATTTGATTCTTTAATTCAAACTCGAGAGTTTCTTCTAAATATTCCATCCTTGAAAGAGAGAGGGAATCTCCGATCTTTTACAAATAAATCAGAGACATAGCTCCTCACAGTCCCACGTGAGTTATCCTTAAACACAATCAAATATCCTAAACTCTTAGATAGTCTTAGACATTTCTACACAAAAATGAGTTGTTCATCGTTGTATTTTTTAGCCAGTACAATTAGTGCGCAACGTAGGGTTCTGGTAAAGATGACCTGAGTCTCACTCACCAACCACACCAGTCATTCTCCTTTGACATTATGGAGGAACGAGGAACTACAACACCCATCGATGTGGAACTCAAAAAGTGAATGCTACAAACTTAGATCCCAAAATAGAGATGGAGAATGAAAGACTCACTCCCACGGAAAACCTAAAAGAGGTCCATATTAGGCCACTAGATTTTCAAGTCACCAAATGACACCTCTCTATATTAAGCGAGAGAGGATGAGGAATTGGTCGTCTTGCTGAGGAGAAATGTCGACTTATTCTTTTGGACGTTTGTCGACATGCGAAGAATACATGTCAGGACGGTCTGTCATCGATTTTCCATTGAATCTATTGTGAAACCAGTGTCTTAGAGAAAGCATATATTGGGTTGGAAGAAGCGGTCGGTGATCGATAAGGAGGTTGAGAAACTGAAGAGTGAATGCTTCATAACTGAGGTCAAGTATCTGACCTGATGGGTAACATGGTCTGGGTTTGGAATTCGTTAAAAAAATGGCACATGTGTTTCAATTTCACATTACTTGAATGTCGTCTTCCCTAAGGATCCATACCCATTGTCAAATATTATCCATTTAATTAATGGGTCCTAAGGATACAAAACATTGAGCTTCATGGACGCTTACTCTGGATAAAATATGATAAAGATGGATCATGTGGACGCGTCTAAAACAGTGTTCAAGTTTAACCATGGAAATTACTACTACAATGTCATCTCTTTCATACCAAAGAACACAAGTGTCGCCTACTAGAATGGATGTAGTGTTCTTAAAGTAGATAGGGTAAAGCCTAGAGGTCTACATCGATGATATGATATTCAAGACTTTGAAAGGGGAATTCATTGTGTATATTTGGAAGACATTTTGGAGTTAGTCAGTAGATATAACATGCGCTTAAACCTCGCCAAGTGCTCCTTCGATGTTCAGGCGGGTAAATTCCTCTAATTTGTGCTAACTAGGATTGGGATAGAGGTGAACCCAAATAAGTGCCAAGCTATCATAAACATGAGAAATCCTTCCAACATTAAGGAGGTTTAATAACTAATAGGGACCTTAGTCATCCTAGCCCATTTTCTTTCTTGTGCATATGACAATTTGTTCCATTTCTTTGCCACTTTGAAAAAGAAGGAGAAATTCTAATGGACAAGCAAATGCGAGGAGGAGTTCACTAATCTAAAGATCTTTTTGACGATGCCATCCTTATTGACACACCTAGAGGATGGCACACCCATCTATCTGTATTTCTCAGTCATTTGTAAGGAGATGATGTTAGTGATCATTAAGAGAAGAACAAAATTGAGCAACGTGTCTATTTTGTGAGCAAGGTATTCAAAGGCGTCGAAGACAAGGACTAGAAGATTGATAGGGTAGCCTTAGGGGTCATGATAACTATTAGGAATCCCAGACCATACTTCAAAGAGCATTGTGTAATGGTAAAACCAACTATCTCATTCGCCAAGTTTTGAAGAAGCCAAATTTTGCTGGAAGGATTGTGTCTTGGTTAGTGGACTTATTCGGGTTTGATATTCAATACATACCCAAATGGAGCATCAAGTAGCAAGTGTTAGCAGACTTCCTAGAGGAGTTTATTTTGTCAGTAGGCAATAAGACTCCCCACATATGGATTTTATTTGTGGACGACACTTCAAATCTAGAAGGAAGTGGTCGTTGAATAATGCTAGAGGGACCAAATGACTTTCTAATAGGGCAGCCTTGAAGTTCGACTTTAAAGCCAACAACAACCAAGTTAAGTATGAAGCCCTCATCACGCAGCTGTTAGGAGTGAATTAGTAGTGTTTTCATGTGTTAAATTAACTACCTTTTAAGCTAAAGTTGAGTATATCTTAGGAGTTTTGAGGATTTTACGGTTAGAATTGAACTCTAGAGGTTCGACACTAATTGTAGAACAACTTGCGCCACTTTGGGTGTTATTTGTGCAGATATTGAAGTTGAGAAGTAAATACGAAGAAACACGCAGGCGTAGAGCTTCTGGAGAGGAGGAATCACAAAGAAGGAAGGTGAAACAAAGGCCGAGCCGCGCCAATAAGGGGCGAGACGCGCCTTAACCCTCTGACTTAGGTTTGCGCCGCGCCAATACGTGCCGAGGCGCGGTGGCTGCGTTACAAGGATGAATTATTATTATAAATAGAAGCCCTAATTCTCATAAGGAAGAGATCTCTGTGGATACGATATTAGAAAATATTTACCCGAAATACTTTCAACAAATTGGCGCCGTTGCCGGGGACTGTGTCAATATTGCACGCCTTGCAATAGTTTTTTTATTTTGAGTTATTTCCATTAATCTGGTTGTTTCACATGTTTGTTAGTTTTTGCAGATTTAGTGTATGCGCAGCAAAGTTTCCAGTGATCAACGTCTTTTTGATCCCGAGATTGAAAGAACCGATAGGAGATTGAACAGCAAAACACGAAGAAGAGCAAATATAGCAAAGGCCAGAGACAACGCAGCTGCGACTTCGTCACAATCTTTAGAAACAATTGACGAGTCGTCTGACGGACTCTACTTCCACGAACTATTTGAAGAAGAGCAAGAAGCCATCATACAACACACTGTTGTGAACATGGCCGCCACAGCTCCTTGTGCAAATAGTCCTCGTCTCAATCCACAATTCGTGAGGACTGCCGCCAATGGGCGGACATCTGAATTGAAGACCGGTATTCTACAGCTCATCTGTGCAAGTCCTTTCGCCGGATTGGACCATGAAGACCCGTACACTCATCTGACTCGATTCTATGAGTTAGCAGGTACTACAGGTGTAGCCCAAGCGGAGGAAGAAACTTTGTTCAAAAGGTTGTTCCCACATTCTTTGCTATCAAAGGCTAAAGATTGGTATCTAGATCAACCTGAAACATTTATGACTGATTGGAATACTCTGGAAGAAAAATTCTTGGAACGGTTTTACTCTCAAAACCGATTCTTTGATGCTAAAACAGCAATTGCGGTATTCTCTCAAGGTAGTAATGAATCACTGAATGAAGCTTGGGAAAGATACAAAGCTATGCTGAGGAAATGCAAGGGACACGGATTTGCAGAAGTTGATCAAATTCACATGTTCCGCAACGGTCTTACACCTACAAATAAGACACTCTTGGACGCCACAGCTGGTGGCTCACTAATGTCCAAAACAACTGCTGAAGCAATTCAGATAATTGAGAGAATGGCTTTGAATGAACGACAAAGTAATCATGACCGAACTGTTAGAGATAAGAAACTGGGGTTGTTGGAGCTAACTAATAGTGATGCTCTTCTTGCTCAGAACAAATTGCTAACTTCACAAGTGGAGCTTTTGACACAACAAATGCCCAAACTTCCACAACAAATCAAAGAGCTTAATGGGGTTTCAAATTCATACCAAGTTGCTAAGTGTGAGTTATGCAAGGGAGATCATCAAACCGGATTTTACCCACCAGTCTTGGCAGAAGAGGTGAATTATATGAACAACAACCAAGGACAGAGGCAAAATCAATACCCGAACCCTCCTCCGTATCAACATAATTATCCTCCAAGGAATAACAACCAAGGGTATCAACAAAGACCTAACAATCAAGGGTATCAACAACAAACTTTTCAACCTTACACTCAGCCGCCGCCGCAACAACAAGGAGGACAATCTAAGTTGGAAGAGACTATGACTCAGTTCATGCAAATGTCAATGACAAACCAGAAAATCCAGGAAGCCGCCATTAAAAATCTGGAAAATCAAGTAGGGCAACTAGCTAAACAAATTGCAGTTAATCAGTCGAATGCGACATTCTCCGCCAACACTCAAGAGAATCCTAAAGAGCATTGCAAAGCAGTTGTAACTAGAACTGGTCAGAAAGGTGGTGATGAGGAAGTTGAAATCAATGATGCCGAGAAGGAGGATAATAATCGTGCTGCGGAAGATGAGGAGAATGAAATCATAGTGAGTGATATGAATAAAGATGCTAAAAAAAAAGGGGTCGCGGCGCGCTAATACGCAGTCGCGGCGCGTTAAGGATAAAACAGCCAGCAGTACGATCCCCAGCCAACATCTCCCATATCCACATGCACCATCAAAGAAAGATCATGCTAGACAGTATGCAAGGTTTATGGAAATCTTCAAGCAATTACAAATTAACATTCCATTCTCCGAAGCCATTGCCCAAATGCCAAAGTATGCAAAATTCATGAAGGATATCTTGACAAAGAAGAAGAGACCAGAAGAGGAAGAAGTTGTTGTACTCGATGCCCAATGTAGCGCTATAGTGTCCCGTCTCCCTCAAAAAGCAAGAGATCCGGGACGAGTTACTCTACCGGTCACCATTGGAAATCAGCACATTGGGAACGAATTGATAGATCTAGGATCAAGCATCAATCTAATTCCTCTATCAATAGTAAAAAGATTGGGAAATATCGAGATGAAGTCAACCAGAATGACCTTACAACTTGCAAATAAGTCCACAACTCTTCCCTACGGTGTTGCACAAGATATGCTTGTAAAGGTAGACAAATTCCTATTTTCGGTAGACTTTGTTATGATTGATATGGAAGAGGATAAAGAGTCACCAATTATTCTGGGAAGTCCATTCATGAAAATAGCCCGGATGATGATAGATATCGACGATGGTATTATGAAGCTAAGAGTCCAAGACGAAGAGGTATGCTTTAATCTCTTCGACGCCATGAAACAACCTAAGGATAAAAGCGATTGTTTCCGCCTAGATGTCACTGAAGAAGTAGCAACAGAGGTAGCCAGTGAGATCCATCTTTCTAATCCGTTAGAAAGATCCCTTGTTGATTCTTTTAATGTGCTGACTCAAGAGGAAGAAAAGGAAATTGAAGGATTTGTAAAAGAACTAGAGAAGGGAGGAAACATGAACGATAAGGATGAGAAAGTGGAAACATTGGACCCACCAAAAGAAGTGAAGGAAACAAAGATGGAACTAAAACTACTACCGGCTCATCTGAAATATGCCTTTTTAGATAAGGAGGGAAAGAAACCAGTAGTTATTAGTTCAAAGCTAACTACGCAAGAAGAAGAAAGACTACTTCAAATCCTACAAAAGAATAAAGCTGCAATCGGATGGGTCTTGGCCGATTTAAAAGGTATAAGTCCAGTATATTGTATGCACAAAATCATGTTGGAAGAAGAATTCAAACCGGTAGCTCAACCGCAACGAAGGTTAAATCCAACTATGAAAGAAGTAGTAAGAAAAGAAGTAGTCAAACTCTTGGAAGCAGGAATGATTTATCTAATTTCAGATAGCGCATGGGTGAGTCCAGTACAAGTAGTGCCAAAGAAAGGAGGAATGACAGTCATCAGTAATGAGAAGAATGAACTAATACCAACAAGAACTGTCACTGGGTGGAGAATGTACATTGACTATCGTAGACTCAACAAAGCCACGAGAAAATATCACTTCCCTTTGCCCTTCATGGATCAAATGCTTGAAAGATTATCCGGACAAAACTATTACTGTTTCTCATATGGATACTCCGGATACAATCAGATAGTAGTCAATCCAGAAGACCATGAGAAGACATCTTTCACATGTCCCTTTGGAATTTTCGCATATAGAAGAATTCCATTTGGATTATGTAATACCCCAACCACCTTTCAACGATGTATGCAAGCAATCTTCTCCGACCTCATTGAAAAGAGCATTGAAGTATTCATGGATGATTTTTCGGTGTTCGGAAAATCCTTTGACATTTGTCTAGCTAATCTAGACGAGGCACTAGGAAGATGTATTGAGACCAACCTAATTCTAAATTGGGAGAAATGCCATTTCATGGTAACTGAATGTATTGTACTAGGACACAAGGTATCTGCAAGAGGGCTTGAAGTGGACAAAGCCAAGGTGGAGGTAATCTCAAAACTTCCACCTCCAGTAAACATAAAAGGGGTAAGAAGCTTTTTGGGTCATGCGGGATTCTATCGAAGGTTCGTAAAAGATTTCTCGAAGATTGCCAAACCATTGAGTAACTTACTCAACAAAGGTACGTATTTTACTTTCGATGAATCATGTGTCCAAGCTTTTAATGAGTTAAAAGAAAGTCTAGTTACCCCACCTGTGATCGTAGCACCTGATTGGACAAAACATTTTGAACTTATGTGTGATGCTAGCGATTATGCCATAGGCGCGGTACTAGGCCAAAGAAAGGAAAAAGTATTTCACGTCATACACTATGCAAGCAAAGTTTTAAACGACGCTCAAGTCAATTATGACACTACAGAAAAAGAGTTGCTAGCCATAGTGTATGCCCTTGAAAAATTCAGATCCTATCTCATTGGAACAAAGGTGGTGATTTACACGGACCATGCGGCCATTAAATATCTGCTAACTAAACCGGATTCGAAACAAAGGCTCATTCGATGGGTTCTTCTTTTACAAGAATTTGACTTAGAAATCCGGGATAAAAAAGGTTTAGAAAATGTGGTAGCAGATCATTTATCCCGTCTGGTCAATGTAAATGTCACTACCCAAGAAGCGAAAATAAATGACGAATTCCTGGATGAACAACTTTTTCAACTCCAAGTAAGACCGTGGTTCGCCGATCTTGCAAATCATAAAGTAACCGGTATGGTACCAGAGGACTTTGATTGGCATCAAAAGAAAAAGTTGTTATCCGATGCTAAATATTATGTGTCGGACGATCCATATTTGTTCAAGATAGGTAAGGATAGCATACTCAGAAGGTGTGTGAATGAAGAGGAAGCACAACAAATCCTTTGGCATTGCCATAATTCTCCGAGTGGTGGGCATTTTAATGGATGGAGAACAGCAACAAAAGTTCTCCAATCCGGTTTTTTCTGGCCAACTATTTTCAAAGATGCACACCACCATGCGATAAATTGTGATAAATGCCAAAGAGTTGGAGGGATAAGTAAAAGAGATGAGATGTCACTTCAAACCATGATCGAAGTTGAAGTTTTTGATTGTTGGGGGATCGATTTCATGGGACCTTTTCTTCCCTCATTTACTAATGAATATATTCTAGTTGCTGTGGATTATGTTTCCAAGTGGGTTGAAGCTATCGCTACTCCAAAATCGGATGCCAAAACGGTATTGAAATTTTTAAACCGTAGCGATGGTGGATCCCATTTTGTTAATGAACAGGTTGCTAAAGTGTTGGAAAAGTGCGGCATCAATCATAAGATTGCTTCACCTTATCACCCTCAGACCAACGGGCAGGCGGAAATCTCTAACAGAGCAATAAAGAATATCCTAGAGAAGACAGTCTCGGTATCCAGGAAATATTGGTCCGCAAGGATTGATGATGCTCTTTGGGCATACCGGACTACTTACAAAACCCCCACTGGTGCATCACCTTTTCAAATGGTTTATGGTAAGGCATGTCACTTACTTGTGGAGATAGAGCACAAAGCTTTGTGGGCGCTACGTTTCTTTAATAGAGATGACAGCCTAGCATTTAAGAAAAGGAAAGAACAACTCCACGAGCTAGAAGAGTTCAGGTACTTAGCATATGAGTCCAACAAAATGTACAAGGAAAATATGAAAAGATACCATGACAAGAAACTCAAAAAGAAAGCGTTTAAGGTTGGAGATCTTGTGCTTCTGTTCAATTCAAGGCTAAGACTTTTTCCAGGTAAATTGAAATCTAAGTGGTCAGGACCATTCATGGTCAAAGAAGTCAAACCATATGGCGCTATTTTCATTGAGGATAGAAAAACCAAAGAGAGTTGGACGGTTAATGGAGAAAGACTGAAAGTTTACCTTGGGGGAGAATTTGATAGGGAAGTGTGTATTATTGCACTTCTGAGTACTTAAGGAAGCTGATCGTCGAGCTCAAACGACGTTAAACAAAGCGCTTGTTGGGAGGCAACCCAACGCAATAAGTTTTTATTGTTTTCTCATTTTTAATTTTAGTTTTATGTATCATCAGGCCAGTGTGATTGAGCAGGAACAAAAACCTAACCAAAATGCAGCACCGCGCCGCGAGACCTCATACCGAGGCGCGACACGTTGGCAGAAGCTTTCGCGTGTCGCGGAAGATCTGCGTGCGCCGCGGTGATGCGAAAGCAGAGTTTTTCCTCTAACCTGCCCTCAGTTGCCTTGCGTAGAATGAGTAGTTCCACAACAGAATGAAAAGCTCAAGCAAGATAATGGGAGTACCAACAAGGGAGCAACAAGCATGAAAGTGGTAGTGAGTGGAAATTTTTCAAAAAAAAATTAATTTTTCACTTTCTTTTTCAATAAGTGACAAGGCAGGTAAGAATTTTCGAACTTAAACTCTTAGTGTGTGCATGAAACGTAGGTTGTTAGTAAATACTGGCAGAAGTTCTTTATAGTACACTATTTTTGTTGGATCGACTTAGCCTTAACCATTATGAGGAAAGCTTTCCATTATCTACTATATGCAGGAGACCATCGATTACTTTGACTTGTTTGTATTGTGCTAAACCGTTTGTCGCATCATTTTGTGGAAATCTGTGAAAAGGACTTAGGCATTTGTTTGAATCTGAGAGTTTCTTTGAGCCTACTCCATCTTAAAACTTATTTTTTTGTGAGAGTGTGATCCTTTGCTAACCATTCTTTGAGCCTGAGGTCAAGATAAGTTTCATAATATGCACCAAGAAAAACATCTGGTGAGGTATTGATCTCAATGAAAAGTTTTATTCTGGACCATCAACCATAAAATTTGGTGATGTGTTTTCTCTTTTACCTTTATAGAAAGTAGGGGAGCATTCATAGAATTTGAATACAGGTTGATCTCCAAGTTGGGGAGATTCATAAGCAAAAGAAAAGTAAGTACAGGTGGTGATTTGCAAAGAACACAAGAATTTCGTAGCTTGAAAAAAAAAGGGAAAAACAAAAGAAAAACAACGTGTGAACTTGGACAGTTGTTGAAAAGAAAAGAAATATTGAGCTACGAATGAAAAGATGAACGAGTGAAAAAGATAATGGTATAGAGAAAAAGGAATGATTTGTGATTCGGATGCTTCCCTAGAATAGGAACAACCTTTGAACAATCTTCTTTTCTTTGAATCTAAACCACATTACAACCCTATAAAGACCTTTCGATTCTCAGATTCCACAGTACTTGATGCTAACAATATGGTGAACGTATGATATGGATATTTGTTGATTTAATTGTTTGGATGAGTGTTTAACCCCTCTTTTATTCATCATATCTTTTGATGAGAGTGATTAGTGCTGATTCAACTGTGGTTGTGTAGTGTTTTGAACTTCTGGAGGTAATTTCCTTTCAAAATCTGTTTCATGTGCATGTTCTGAGTTTGCAGGGAGATAAAGAGTATCTGAGTTGGTCACTGAATTGAACCATTTGAAAAACTTTTTGAAAAACTCGTCGCATGATTGTTGGTATGTTTTGTTGTATTTATTGAGATAAGTAATTGTGTTTAGGGACAAACAAAACTCTAAGTTGGGCAGAGTTTGTTAGGAGTGAATTAGTAGTGTTTTCATGTGTTAAATTAACTACCTTTTGAGCTAAAGTTGAGTATATCTTAGGAGTTTTGAGGATTTTACGGTTAGAATTGAACTCTAGAGGTTCGACACTAATTGTAGAACAACTTGCGTCACTTTGGGTGTTATTTGTGCAAATATTGAAGTTGAGAAGTAAAGACGAAGAAACACGCAGGCGTAGAGCTTCTGGAGAGGAGGAATCACAAAGAAGGAAGGTGAAACAAAGGCCGAGCCGCGCTAATAAGGGGCAAGACACGCCTTAACCCTCTGACTTGGGTTCGCGTCGCGCCAATACGTGCCGAGGCGCGGTGGCTGCGTTACAAGGATGAATTATTATAAATAGAAGCCCTAATTCTCATAAGGAAGAGATCTCTGTGGATACGATATTAGAAAATATTTACCCGAAATACTTCCCTTTCCGAAAAAGGGTATTTCAAGCCTCAAGGCCATAAGTGACTCATAATTTATGGAGAATTAGGTTGTTTGTGAATATTAGGTGAAAGAGGCCTAGCTGATCAAATATCTAAAAAATGTATGTGAATTATCTAAATGTTTAAAAAAAATTGAGATAACATAAGTGCCCAGGGAAAAAAATTCCAAAGTTAATCTCCTCCCAAAGTCCACTAGCACCTGGAAATCAGGACATACTGAACCATTATACAAGAAACTCTAGTCGCCTCTGTAGCAACCTGCCCTAAAAATTAAGCTTTTAGAGTCGCCACCTATTCTGAAGGGCGAATAGGAAACCCTACGCAGTTTAGAGATCGGGGTAAGTTATTATAGTCAGGTCGAGGGAAGGTGTTAGGCACCCTCAACCCTTTCCTATTGGCTTTGAATCTAAGGGCCAAGTTTTATGGCTAAAAGTTAAGGTTAATAGCTAAGGAATTGAATAGGGGAAAAATTGAGATTTTAGGGAAGGGGACTCGCCTTGGTTATCCAAGTGCCTACGTATCTCCTTAGGGAGAATCAGAGTCAACGTAGTTCGGGCACAGGGTTGTACGCCTTTGAATTGATTATGAAAGTGTTTGAAGGCTTTTTGAATGGCCTATCGTAGTTTGAATTTGATTTGAAAGGCATTTTGAGTTGCCTGATTGAAAAGGATGAAAATCTGTAGTATCGTGGTTTAGTGTATTTCAAATGTTTGGGCGTACAACCCTGATTTAATTTGTCACCGTTAGATGCGATGATCAATAGATTTGATCAGTATAGCTAACGGATTAATGGGGCATTGCTGGTTACTCAGATCGATAGATTGATCGTCGCGGGCAGCAAATTAAAATGTATTTTAATTTTATGTATTTTTTTATCTCTCGTCTAATGCGACTAATAGCTTTAGTCGGGTCGAGGAGAGAATTAATTTAGAATTAATAAATTAATTAAAAAGTTATTTCTCGTCTAATGCGACTAATGGGTTTAGTCGATTCGAGAAAATTAAGTCAACATTTTTTGAATTATTAATAAACAAATTAATTAAACAAAAATTATTTCTCGTCTACTTGCGACTAATAGGTATAGTCGGTTCGAGGAGAAAATTAAATTATCAAAAAGAAACAAACAATTAAATAATAAAGGCTTACAAAATTATTAATTAGATTTTATTTTAATTGCAGGGGGTGTAATTTGTCAAGGACTAGCAATTTGGGGAGGTGTGATTAGCATATGGGCCAACCCAACTACACATGTGGTCCGCTTGGATCTAGTGTGCGTGGGTGTATGGTATTCGGTGCACATTCAGGAGGGAATGGATGGACGAGATCTACTTAAAGCTAAATCGAACGGCCTGCATGCAGATTTATGTGAGGGACCATGGTAAGACAATAGATCATTGGACCAGAAAAACGGACCATTCACATGGCCTGGGAGTGGCCACGTGTCGCGCGCCTATTGGACCTAAAAGAATATCTTATCTCTTTCTCCTTGCCTTCCCAACAACCAATGCTACCTATTCCTCTTCCCAATTGTTTCGGTTTTAACAAAAAAAATAAAAATAAAATAAAGTTCTCTCCTCTCTCTCTCATTCGGTTTCCTCTCTCTCTCTTGTTCTTACCCTCTTCATCCCCTTTCTCCTTCTCTAAACACACGCCGAGAAAGGAAAAAAAACAACAACTTCCGGCCGCCGTCGGCCTTCCTCCCCACCGCGAAACCTAGCAAACCCCAAATCGCTCCTCTAACCCCAAATCAATCTTCTAACCCCAAATCATTACTCTAACCCCAAATCAAATTATCAACATATATTCAAGAATTATTCAAGCATATGAATCACAAGGCCAAGGGGTTTATCATACGTTTACCTTTGGGTCTTGAAATTCGGGAACGTGTACTCGATTCCTCTCCAATCTCCAACTGATCCCTCTTTTTTTCCTTGCAGAGACGAAGTTTGATGAATCTGGTTCAAGAGTTTTGTGCTCGTGGCGACACCTTCGAGCGCCCTCAAAATTTTCGTCCTCAAATCGAAAAAAAATCCCCTCTCTTTCTAATAATTTTCTTTTGAATTTATAGCCTAGGTTAGATTAGATTGAATTAGGAAATATATGATTTAAATTTTGATTTTGATTCAATTTGTTTTCAGATTTGATTTGCAATATTTGTGAGATTTAGATTGTAATGTTTCATTTTTGTTTAATAAGATTTGATTCGATTTTTATGTTAAGATTTGATTTGTTATTCTGGAGATTTGATTCTTTTATTGATGTTATTGTACTCGATCCCGATCTGATTCGATAAAACTGTGTATTTGCTCTGATTAAGTTTCTGGATTTGGGCTTAGTAAGAAGATAAGGGTTGGTCAGGTTGGGGGATGGTGGTGCGGTGCCGCCGTTGGTTGTTGAAGAGCGTGAATAGGGTTTTCAAACCCTAGTTGACTAAGTCAACTATCCTACCATTAATTGAATACTTTAATAATTACTTAGCAATTTTCTCTTTTTTTTAAAAAAACTGTTTACCTAACTATGATTAATTGAATAAAATAAAATTAAAAAACAAACCAGATTAGTAATAATAGCATGATCACTAATGTTAATTGTGAGGACTATAATAAACAAATAAGAGGATAAAAACCACATATCTTTTCGAAAATATTTATTTATTTTTAGGCAAAGAAAACTACCGGTGGGCCAAAACACTGAATTGAGACTTTCATAGTCTCTAGTTGCACCCCCTATTCTTTGAGGTTTAAAAGGAGAAATGGGCTTAAATTCTAACTAGGTCAGAAAGGTTTGAAGTTAGCAATACACCCCCTTATCTTGAATACACCTTTAGGAAAGAGGATTCTTTTGAGATGTGCTTAATAATCAAAATGTTAGACCCAGTAGACACCCTTATTATTTTTTTTACACCTCCTAAAAGTTAAATATAAAAACAAACAAAACAAGAATAATAGTATACCAAATAAATAGAAAAAAATATAGGGTAAATTTTGGGGTATGATAGCCTCTAGTATTAAAATAGAAGAAACCAATACCATTGAAGTCTTCGGACCAACAACTTGGAGTGAATCCATAACACATTACATGATGTCACACCAAGTCCCATCATATGAGTCAGAGACGATTAATTTTTGGAAACACATAGGAAATACACCATTATGTCTGGGTAGATCTATAAGATGGGAATAGCCTCCTTTATTCTGAGATGTCTATGGAAGAGAAAAATCACATTGGTCCTTATATAGGTTCACTAAGGAACATGCGATGGTCATATTGGTGGATGAGGTCTTGCTCATAAACTGCTCAGGGTGGGTTATTATTGACCCACTTTGATGGATAATAAAGAATTCGTGAGAAGATGTGATAAGTGTCAGAAAGATTTTAGCCTACATCACGCGTTATCTTAAATTCTTCACCGTGTCACGTCAACATGGTTGTTTTACCAATAAGGAAAATACATACTAGGTCCTTTCCTATTGGCGTTTTAGCAACTAAAGTGGATAAAGTCATCAATCATCTCCAAAATCACGGTAGAAAAAGATAGACGTTTCTATTGGCAACGGATCATATGTTGGTTTGGTTTTCCAAGAGTCATCATCTCAAACAGTGACATGCAACTCTCCATCTCAAGTATGGTCAACTTCTTCAAAGACCTATAGATACAAACGAAGTTCATCTTAGTTGTTCACCTACAGGCAAATGGGAAAGAGGAGTCAGCGATCTCAAGGATATTGGGTGGAATAAAGAAAAAGTTGTACAACACCAAGGGGTTATGGTCCAAATAACTCCACGTAGTATTATGGTCGTATCACATCACTCCCCACTTTAAAAAGAAACTTCGTTCCTAATGGTATACAATGCTAATGTCATGTTGCTGATTGAAATTGGCATGCTCGTGTGGTGGTGTGCTTAGTTTAATAAAGAGGAAAATGAGAGAGGACTTAGATGTGCAGTTGACCTAATGAAAGAAATCCATGAAGTCGCCCACATCAGAGAATTTTTTCCAAACAAAGGACCGCAAGAAGGTACAATTCCAAAGTTGTCCCAAGGAAAATGCAGGATGGCGGTTTCATGCTCAAGTAGGTGGCCTTACTAAGTGGCTTGGGGAAACTGCAACCTAACTGGGAAGGTCCATATCACTTATATAAAAAATTACTCATGGCGCCTAAAAAATCAAAGAGTTAGATGGAAGACTCATCTGTAGGATGTGGAACTCAGTTAACCTAAGATATTATTATAGTTAGTCATTTACTATTTCTTATTCAATAAGGTGATATGAATTTGTCCTGCTAATGTATAAGCTTTCCTTAAATTCTCTTGCTTTAAATATAAGAAACATGGTAGCATCTTTCCATAAAGCTGATGCATCTTCAAAACTAATGAATGATGAGATAAAAAATATTTATGCTGGAACTTTCATGAAATATGCTTGCCTCCCTCATAGAAAATATTTATGTTTTAACCTCAATACACGCACGCATGCACGCGCACATACAGAAAATCTTTTCAAACCCTCTATGATTTCATTAAACTTCTTAAAACATATCACGGTATGTATGAAATTTATTAATAAGTGTTTTTAATCAATTAAAGCAATGAGAAAGATTTTCTAATTAATTATAAATGCTATTATTCGATTAATTCATATAACCATTTTAGGTTTTCCTTTTTTGGATTAGGATTGTCATATTTTAAAGTGTTTTAATCACTACTTCAAAAAGTATATACGACGACGCCCATTTTGCCACGGTTCTTTGAGGAACCACGGTGACTTCTCTAAAATCTGGTGTCATCATTTTTATTTATTTATTAAATAAAAATTGTTTACATATTATCATGGTTGCATTATGCAACCGTTGTGAAAGCTCCTAAATTACATGTGTTCGAATCTTAGTGCTAGCAATTTTTTTATTTCTTTAAATTTATAATGGCACCTTCTATTTGATTTATTTTTAAATTAAAAATAAACGTAATTTCACTATGATTGATTAACACAACTGTGGTGATGTCAATTACCTCCTTTTATTTTATTTTTCATAGTGCATCTTTTCATTTTTATTTATTTTTAATAAGAAAATATTCCATATTTCACTACAGTTGTTTTAACCAACTGGAAATTTTTATAAAAATTAATTAAATAAATCAGATATCACTAC
Organism: Vicia villosa; assembly: GCF_029867415.1. Classification (NCBI taxonomy): domain Eukaryota; kingdom Viridiplantae; phylum Streptophyta; class Magnoliopsida; order Fabales; family Fabaceae; genus Vicia; species Vicia villosa. The sequence goes on from NW_026705571.1 coordinate 432,500, forward strand.
GGTTGATTTAAACAAACGTGATGAAATATGTTATTCAAAAACATGAATCACGACTTAACTTGTTTATTCAGTTACCATTTTTGTATATCATCGTTGAGAAACCATTCAATCCTAACACATTCAGAGAAAGTTGAATACATTTTTTCATCTTCATTAATGAAACGAAACACGAAATCACCATCTTTTGTTTTTTGGTTTACGTACTAAGTCATCATTATCGTTTCTTCTTGGGTTTCCCTTTTACAAAACAACGAAAGTCTCTATCAATATCATTCGTCCTTGGGTTTCCCTTTAACAAAACAACTTAAAATAAAGTCAGAGTAGGAAAACAAAGAAAGGAGGAAAAAAATCTTTTACTTATCCATCACGTTTCCGATACATAAACTATTCACCATGCATGTATAAGAACAATATTTGGTTATGCATCTGGCGTTATGTTTTGATGATAACATTACACGATATCTTAGAGAATAATTTAGTACTCTAAATATTAATATCTAGTGTGTAGATTTTTCTAACAGGTTCTAACTCTAAAGAATAGGTGTGTGACATCATCAGATTTTGAACTCAACACACTCTGACTCTGAAAGAAACCAATGGTGTTTACAGACTCACTAAAGTTCTAGAATGCTTCTATAACAACGGTTTTGATAAAAGTTAGTGATAGAGCTTCTGATCCTGACTCTGGTGGAAGATCTTATAGAGACTCCTTTACCTGTACGATTCTTTTGTCCGAGTTCAAAAGATTATGAAAATAAGGTTCTGGAAGAACAAGTTCTGAAGATTCAGAAGACAAAGTGCTAAAGACTCTAAAGACAGGGTTCTGGATGAACAAGTTCTGAAGACTTTGTAGACTTAGGTTCTAAAGATTCAAGATTCAAAACTCACATTGAAACGTTGCACAATTCTCTCTGATTTATTCTTTGTACAATTTTATAAACCAAGTGAACTTTTTTTCGTTTACTTGCAACAAGTGAGCTTTTATTCATATACTTGCTTAACACTTTTGTGTTATTTTTATGTATTATAAATTGTGTAATTTGCTTTCAAGAAGCATCACTGTAAACAAAACTCTTTGTATTCAACTTGTAAGTTGATAGTTCCTTGAGATTAGGGTATAGTAAGATTTCTCAAAAAGACATTGGCGGATAGTATTTGTGGTTTACAACATTGACAGTTTATCTTTTTTGTGGTGTATGTAATCAGTACGTCTATAGTGGATTAAGTCCTTGTTGAGAAGGAAAAATTATCTTGGCGGGTGGACTCGATTAACTTTGTTAACAGTGAGCTAGGATAAAAATAATTGTGTCATTTTTTTGTTCTTGTGTTCTTTATTTTTGAATTGGGAAGAATTTGTTTTTAAACATTGAAACCCAATTCAAACCCACCATTTCTTATGTTTCGTGCACCTTCAGCATGTACGGTACATTTATGTTCTTGTTGTTGATGTTTATGTTGTTGTTGTTCATGTTTATGTCGTTGTTGTTGTTGAACTTGAATATTGTTGTTGAATGTTGTTGCTGAGTATTGTTATTGAATGTTTATGTTGTTGTTGTTGAATGTTTGTTGAAGCGGTAAAGCGACAGCAAAAAGTAAGTATTTATTTAGTTTTATCATATCGTCTCCACATGGATTAGTGATTATTAAATCGCCGTTCGACCAGGCTCGCGTTCTTGAGTTTGGGATAAAATGGGTTTAAAGTAAAATGCGGGAATTAAACTTATAAACATCAAAGAATTTCATTCTTCGAAAATGATAGAACTCTCAGGATTGAATTTCATATACACTGTAAATACTTAAACTACGTACCCATTTGTACTCATCCTAAATCACTCGTCACAATCACCGCGTACCACTCACATAGAAGTTATCTCTAACGCAGAGTGAGAAATCAACTGTTTCGTTCTTCGCCAGCGATGTCTCGCACAACTAAAACAACACGGAGACATTAAAAGTCAATACCCACATGATTATTAAGCCTTAATTTATATCTAGAGTTAAATCCCAATAGGTATTCATACTACATCTGAATCTAAGTTGTACATGTCTATAGCAACTCAAATCCAAATAGAGTAAGCAATCACCAATCATAATTTGTAAAGCAAGAATCACACAACACCATGAATAAGCAATATACATATAAAAAAAGTATACTTACAAACAAAATCCAACATTAGAGGAAATTAAAGAGAATAAAAGAGGAGAAAACTGAATCTCTTACAGTATCAGACACGATATATTGAGCTCCCGACCAAGAATCATCCGATTATAAGCCACAAATATTGTTTTCTAAGCTCTCTAGACCAAAAAATGAAAGTTTATGAGTTGAGAAAAAATACCCCAAAAAATCACTCTAACAAAATTTGATTTTTCCCTATTTAACACTTTCTTAACCGTGATCACGCTTAGCACGCTAAGCCCACTCAACAAAAAAAATGAAATCTTGTTTTGGCCATAACTTGAGAATCGTAATTTCAATTTGCGCCCGGTTCGAAGCGTTGGAAAGCTTATTTAATGCTCTATATAAAAATGAGTAAATATAAAAAACATTTTATGATTTTTATCATATTTATTTTGAGCCTTATTCGCTGATGAATTGCTCAAAATCGCACGTCTGAAGACGGGTCTTCAACACTTTATTGCTCATGCTCCAAATACGCATCAATACCTACAAAATAAATAGAAAAATATCAAAAGGTAAACAAATTAATTGAAAACACAAATTATACACAATATGTACAAATCTAACTAAAACGTGTGAATTCAGGCACAAATTGAGGAAAAAGAACCGATAAATGCCGCAAAACTATATACAAAAATTAGTACAGTTTTACACTTATCAATGTTGTTGATGTTGTAAGTTCTTATAGGGTCACTTATGTTATTGTTGAATTTATAGTGTCGTTAAATGTTGTCGTTGAATGTTATTGATGTTGAATGTTGCTGTTGCTGTTGAATGTTGATGTTGTTTATTTTGTTGTTGTTGAGTATGTATTAGACACATTGTTGTTATTGTTGTTGTTTATATGATGTTGTTATTGAATGTATATGAGACACATTTTTTATGCTATTATTTTTTATGAATATGTATTAAATGCATTGTTGTTGTTATTGTTGAATGTGAACTAGGGACATTGTTGTTGTTTGTATGTTTTTGTTAAGATTGGTTTAATCTTTTGTTGTAGTTATTTGAACATAGATGAGATCTTAATCTAGGGATGAAACTCATATAAATGATACGCATACAATTTATTCTCGTAACAATGAATCTCAAACTACAGAGGGAAAAAAAGAAAAAGAAAACAAAGAGGTGCTACAATGATGACTAGATTAATCAAAATCCACAATTCTGGTGAAAGATTGTCGGTCGAGTTTAATCTCGTAACTTGGATATGTTATGGTGAAGATTCATCTTCTTTTACGAGTTATGTTGTGTTTCTTGGACATATAAAAGTGGGTATTTTTATTGATGATTGGACCTAAGTACCAGAAGATGTGGAAAAAAAAGCATATGGACAGACGTTAAGGTAATAATTTTTGAAATTTCTGGTACAGGCAAAACATGTTAATATTGATGTCCTAACATCAGAACAATGTCGAGACAGATGTTACAACATTTGTCTTCATACTGAATAAATTCATCAATTTGTGTTTGATATTGAATTAAAATTATAGAATAATAAACAACACAGAGAATTGTTAACTTAGTTTGGTGCAACCTCACTTACTTTGAGGACTACCAAGCCAGAAAGGAAATCCACTATTAGTAGTATCAATTTAAAGCTAAATAATCTCAGTTTACAACTTCTCACTTAATAACTACCCAGTGCCACTTCTAACTAGAAATCACCATTTAGATATGAGAAATCACCATCTCACTTCCTAAATCACCTAAGTGATATCTAACAGTCCCAATCCCAGTTACTGTATAAAAAAACAACTAAACAAGAAGATTACGCTTCCAACACAATACTCAACTCTTTTGCTTAAACACTTTAAGAGTAAGAACAATACTCAACTCATTACCTAAAGGCTTCTGAGTGAGAAAATTACGTCCACCACAAGAATCAAAAGATACAAGGGTGACTTACAACTACAAAATAGACTCTGAAAACCTAAGACTCCAAGCTTCCCTTAATTTAAAAATTATGAAAATTTGCATCCAGATATTTCTTGATTCCCAAGTTGAGTGATGCACCAATTGTGCAAATAAATCTCCTTAACTCATGAAACAAAAATACCAATTTTCCTAAATTGTCTAATCCTCTAATTTTGACAACTTATGTACATTTGGAGATATGAAGCTTGTTCTAGATTAAATCTTCTTGACCTGCAAAAATGACTGAGATATATCCAAAAGAAATATCATAAAATCAAATCAAATCTGTCAAGATTTAAAACAACTGTACATATTATGGTACATAATGTCACAATATCTGCCAGAACATCCTTCTTTAATGAACCTGAACAACATGTTAGAACATCTTCCATAACATCTTTGCTATAAACCATGATTTAGCAAAATTGTTTCAATCCTAAAACATGGTAATAAAAATCTCCCTCTTTTTTAGAAAATTTTGGCTAAAACAACCAAAGCCCAAATAAACTAGAGAGAGGAATAAAACTACAGAGGAATAAAACCATAAACATAAGCTACATGCTAAAAATGTAAACATTGTACATGAGGAAGAAGATGAATTGCATCTTCAAAACCATCCAAGTTACTCCCCCTAAAACACAAAACCAATTCTTGTCACAGAGAGATAAAACACCCCCTCAAGAACTGAACACATTAGAAGAATATGCAGCAGAAGGAACACACATAACTCATAGCACAAGACACAACTATGCTCATAACTCAGAACACAAGACACAACAGATAGGATGTTATAACATCCTATAGGACATCTTGCAAACACCCATAAGAGAAGTAGCAAACTCAGACTCAAGACTCACATGAAAAACAATCATGCTCCCCTAAAATGTTGCATACATCAAACAACATTTGACTTAGTCCTAGACCTACTGACACTTTTCTCCCCCTTTTTAGGAAAAAATTGACAAAAATAGAGTGAAGGGAAACTAACAAAAGAGTCAACGGAAGAAATAATTGATTCAAGACAAACAAAAGACTCAAAATTGACTTAAAACAAACAGACTAAGGACATACCATATACTTGATACAAGACCAATTGCACCAAACTAACTCAAAAGAAGAGAAAAAAATTGAAACAAAAGGAAAGAAGAAAAGAACTTGACCCAAGGAGACAAGAACTAAGTCTCTTCAAAGAGACAAAAACTAACGAGATAGAGCAAGAACACAAGACTCTAAACAAGACTGACTAAAAAACACACTTTTTTAAATAAATTGATAACATATAACAGCTATCCAATTCACTTTCATGAGTCAATGAAATTGACATAATCTTCATTAGTCTCTGAATTTGAGCCATGTGGCTTAACATGAGTCTTCATGAGAGACTTTATCTTTGTTACATATATTTTCCCTGTTCTAGATGTTCCAATAGATGTTCCGACATATGTTAAAGTGTTGGAAACTACTTTCTTTGAGCTAAAACCCACTTCTTCTTGGTTTCTAGCAGAAGAACCTACTTTGCATCACCAATATTTGAAGATTTGCTTAAGTTGAAAAGCATCTTGTGATGATGGTGAGGTTGCAATTGTTAGAACAAGATTTGTTCTGATCAATATTCTTAGTTTTGATGATAACAAGCATATGAGTTTTGTATGAGATAATGTGGTACTCTAATACTATGCAATTTCCATTTCAGGAATTATATAAAGAGTATGCACAAAATCAGCGCAAGAAGCACTGACTCAGAAGGTTCAGCATGCAACATCAGAACATGGTCTGGCAAGACATCAGAAGATGGTCAAGCAGAATCAGAACATGGGTCTATGGAAGCATCAGAAGAACTTGAGATCAGAAGCAGAAGCACTGAAGTTCTCATGGTATCACGGTCAGAAGCACTTCAAGGTTAGAAGACAAGAAGATACTCTGCACCAAGTTGTTTGACTCTGATGACATTCAAACGTTGTTCACACAAACATCAGATCAGAAGCAAGTACTAGACTGGCAGGCTACGCTGACTGACAAAAGGAACGTTAGAAGCTATTAAAGGCAACGTCAGTAGACACAGCGAAAACAAGGCTCGAGGTAGTTGACAAAAGAGTGAAACATTAAATGCAATGCTGTACGGATTATGCAAAGCATTAAATGCTCCCAACGGTCATCTTCTCAAGCGCCTATAAATATGAAGTTCTGATGAGAAGCAAGGTTACGACTTACAAGTTACGAATTCTGAATACAACACTTGCGCATTATACAGCAACGCTGTCAAATTCAAAAGCTCTCAAACTTCATCATCAAACTCACTACATTGCTGTTGTAATATCTTAGTGAGATTTAAGCTTAAACTTAAGAGAAATCACAGTTGTGATAATAGCTTTACAAGAAGCATTGTAACTCTTAGAATTTGTTTACATTAAGTTGTAAGAACTAGAGTGATCAGGTTGTTGATCAGTATACTCTAGAAAGTCTTAGAAGGTATCTAAGCAGATTGTTCCTAGAGTGATCAGGTTGTGATCAGTATACTCTAGAAGACTTAGCAGTTGGCTAAGTGGAAAACCATTGTAATCTCGTGTGATTAGTGGATTAAATCCTCAGGTGAGTTAAATCACTCCAAGGGGGTGGACTGGAGTAGTTTAGTTAACAAAGAACCAGGATAAAAATCATTGTGCAAATAGTTTTTATCTTACAAGTTTTAAAGCTACACTTATTCAAACCCCCTTTTCTAAGTGTTTTTCTATCCTTCAATTGGCATCAGAGCGCCGGTTCTAAGGTGCAAGCACTTAACCGTGTTTAGAAAAGATTCAGGAAGAGAAAAACACTAAGTCAAGATGGTTGAGACTCCACCACCTTCATCTACATCTACATCTGGCTCAGCTGAGCAATACAATGGAAATGGCAACAATGGTTATACTAGACAGCCAGTATTTGATGGTGAAAACTTTGAATACTGGAAAGATAAACTTGAAAGTTACTTCCTTGGTCTAGATGGTGACTTATGGGATCTTTTGATGGATGGTTACAAACATCCAGTGAACGCTACTGGCGTAAGGCTTACAAGACAAGAAATGAATGATGATCAAAAGAAGCTTTTCAAAAATCATCATAAATGTAGGACTGTTTTGCTGAATGATATCTCTCATGCTGAGTATGAGAAGATATCTAACAGGGAAACTGCCTATGATATATATGAGTCATTGAAAATGACCCATGAAGGAAATGCTCAAGTCAAGGAGACCAAAGCTCTTGCTCTAATCCAGAAATATGAAGCCTTCAAGATGGAGGACGATTAAAATATTGAGAAGATGTTTTCAAGATTTCAAACGCTAACTGCTGGATTAAGAGTTCTGGACAAAGGCTATACCAAGGCTGATCATGTAAAGAAGATCATCAGAAGCTTGCCCAGAAGATGGGGTCCAATGGTAACTGCATTCAAGATTGCAAAGAATCTGAATGAGGTTTCTTTGGAAGAGCTAATCAGTGCCTTGAGAAGCCATGAGATAGAGCTGGATGCTAATGAGCCTCAGAAGAAAGGTAAGTCTATTGCATTAAAATCTAATTTTAAAAAATGCACTAACGCTTTTCAGGCTGAAGAAGTAGATTCTGAAGAATCAGAATCAGAAGAAGAAGATGAACTGTCCATGATCTCCAGAAGGGTAAACCAACTCTGGAAGAGCAAGCAAAGGAAGTTCAAGAGCTTCAGAAGTTCAAAGAAGTTTGAACGAGGAGAATCTTCTGGTGGCAGAAGATCTGACAAAAAGAAGGTCATCTGCTATGAGTGCAACGAGCCTGGACACTTCAAGAATGAATGTCCAAAACTTCAGAAGGAGAATCCCAAGAAGAAGTTTCATAAGAAGAAAGGTCTTATGGCAACATGGGATGATTCAGAATCAGAATCAGAATCAGACTCTGAAGGAGAGCAAGCAAACCTTGCACTGATGGCCACAGTAGATGATGGATCAGAATCCACATCAGAATCAGATTCTGAAGAGGTATTTTCTGAACTATCTAGAGAAGAGTTAGTTTCCAGTTTAACAGAACTTCTGGAACTCAAGGCTCATCTTAGTATCAAATACAAAAAGCTGAAAAAGCAATTTGAATTTGAAACTAAGAAGCTGGAAGTGGAAAATTCTGAACTGAAGAAAAAGTTTTAAAATTATCCAAAGATATTGGATCTCCTTCTGAATCAGAAAAATCAATTCCTAGCCTCAATCATATTCTGAAAGAATATGACTCGAGCTTCAGAAAGTTCCTATCTAGAAGTATTGGCAGAAGTCATCTTGCTTCTATGATATATGGTGTTTCTGGAAACAAAAGGTTTGGTTTTGGCTATGAGGGTGATACCTCACATAAATTTGAACCTGTTGAATATTTGAAAATCACATACAAGTCATTGTATGATCAGTTCAAATATGGCCACTCACATGATATTAGGCTCACCTCACATGCATAGAGTTTTCACACTACACACACCAAGAAGCATGTGACACAACCTAAAAGATATCATGCTGCCAAACCTAAAGAATATCATGCTGTTCCTCCTATTACTTATAATGCTAAACCCATGTTCAATCAGAACTTGAGGAAAACTAACAAGAAAGGACCCAAGAAATTGTGGGTACCCAAGGAGAAGATAATTTATGTTGCAGATATCCTTAGCAGCAAAGAAGACAAAGCACAAAATGTCATGGTACCTGTGAAGGATAGAAAAACACTTAGAAAGGGGGGGTTTGAATAAGTGTAGCTTTAAAAACTTGACAGATAAAAATAAATTGCACAGTTATTTTTATCCTGGTTCGTTGTTAACTAAACTACTCCAGTCCACCCCCGCAGAGATGATTTACCTCAACTGAGGATTTAATCCACTAATCGCACGGATTACAATGGTTTTCCACTTAGTCAGCAACTAAGTCTTCCAGAGTCTTCTGATCACACACTGATCACTCCAGGAACAACTGCTTAGATACCCTCTAAGACTTTTCTAGAGTATACTGATCCACACGATCACTCTAGTTACAACCTGCTTAGATAACCTCTAAGACTTCCTAGAGTATTCTGATCCACACGATCACTCTAGTTCCTTACAACTTAATGTAATCAATTCTAAGAGTATTACAAATGCTTCTTAAAAGCGATAATCACAAACTGTGATATTTCTCTTAACGTTTAAGCTTAATCTTACTAATATATTACAACAGCAATGTAGTGAGCTTTGATGAAGATGAAGATTCTGAGCTTTGAATTTGAACAGCGTTTCAGCAAGTTAATTTGAGTTGTTTTGTTCAGGATCGTTAACCTTGCTTCTCATCAGAACTTCATATTTATAGGCGTTGGAGAAGATGACCGTTGAGTGCATTTAATGCTTTGCGTGTTCCGTACAGCATCGCATTTAATGTTATACGCTTTTGTCAACTACCTCGAGCCTTGTTCACGCTGTGTCTACTGACGTAGCCTAGAATAGCTTTTAACGTTCCTTTTGTCAGTCAGCGTAGCTTGCCACTTGTACTTCCTTCTGATCTGATGTTTGTGAATACAACGTTTGAATATCATCAGAGTCAAACAGCTTGGTGCAAAGCATCTTCTGATCTTCTGACCTTGAAGTGCTTCTGAGCGTGATACCATCAGAACTTCAGTGCTTCTGTTCTCTTGTTCTTCTGATGCTTCCATAGACCCATGTTCTGATTCTGCTTCGACCATCTTCTGATGTCTTGCCAGACCATGTTCTGATGTTGCATGCTGAACCCTTTGAGACAAAGCTTCTGAGCGCTGAATTATGAGTACTCTTTATATATTTCCTGAAAAGGAAATTGCATTGGATTAGAGTACCATATTATCTTAAGCAAAATTCATATTATTGTTATCATCAAAACTAAGATAATTGATCAGAACAAATCTTGTTCTAACAATCTCCCCCTTTTTGATGATGACAAAAACATATATAAATGATATGAATTTGCGATCAGAAAGAACAGACGGCAAAAGACAAATTACACAGCTATAGCATAAGCATATGAATATGTCTCCCCCTGAGATTAACAATCTCCCCCTGAGATAAATAATCTCCCCCTGAAATAAATACTCGAAGAACTTTGATAAAAGACTTCCCTGATTATTTCGGTAGAGACGATCATATAAGCTTCTGTCTTTAGAGAATTCCTAGCTTCTGACTTCTGCTTCCATTGGACAGCTTCAGAACTAGAATTTCTTTAGATCCCTAGAACACTCACAGCTTCTGATTCCTGCTTCCATCTAGGACAGCTTCAGAACTTGAATTTCTTTGATCTTCTGAACATTCACAGCTTCTGACTTCTGCTTCCATCTAGGACAGCTTCAGAACTTGAATTTCTTTGATCTTCTGAACATTCACAGCTTCTGATTTCTGCTTCCATTTAGGACAGCTTCAGAACTTGAGTTTTCTGGATCTTTAGAACATTCACAGCTTCTGATTTCTGCTTCCCTCGGATAGCTTCAGAGCTTTGAATTTCTACCAACATCACTTCATGCTAGATTTGTATCAGAACATTGTTGAATGTACCAGAGCATCATCTGAGCATCTCTACATCCTGAAATGTTACAGAACAAAAACTAAACGATAAAAGTCAGCATGAACGAGTTAGAACATAAAATGCATATTCGAACACATTATATGTATCAGAGCCATATAGGCTAAAATAATGTATCAGAGCAAATAGAATTTTGTCAGATCAAATAGACAAATATGGATCAAATTCTATTATCAGTGCTTCTGATTTCTTCTTCTTTCTTGCTTCTGATTTCTGAAGCTTGATAGCACTCAGCTTGCTTCAGTTTCCATGGTTTTGCTTCTTGTGTTTGCTTTGAAGATTCTCTTCACTTCTTTATACCTGCAAAACACTTAAACCATATAGAACTTGCAGTTCTTGTTAGTAAATGTGTGGGAGCTTTACTCAGCAACTGATAGATTAATCAAATCATTTATCATTTATCTTCTCCCCCTTTTGTCATATCATCAAAAAGCAAAAAAAAGATTCAGAGACAAACAAAACGAAACACACGGAGGAAGAAGATGATTTCATTGAAGTTCAAACAGCAGGTACAGAAGTACATGAAGATAAGAAAGATCAGATGCACAAAACAAAACAGATGCAACGAACAGAAAGAAACAGCACAGACTCAATCTAAGATGGCCCTAGTCTTGACAAGATCTTGGTCAGCATCTCTTGAACCTTATTGTTGTGTCCTTCTTGCCTCACCATGAAAGCGCTATACTCAGCATTGAGTGAGCTTTGCTCATCCTGTCTCTTCTGAATTTCTTCCAGAGTCCTTGCAAGACGAGAAGAATCATCAGAAGAAGCTTCACAGCTTCTATCCACAGGGATGACATGTTGATCTGCAGCTTCCATAGATAGATCATTTGCAGGGATTTCCTCAACAGGAACAGTTTTAGCAACATGATCTTCAGCATCTGCTTCTTGCATGGAAGCATCTCCATATTCTGCAGCAGGAATTTCCGAGTCTCCATTCTCAAGTGCCTGAAGAATGGCAGCTAGATTCCTGGGAGCAGAAGGACCTTCAACTTCTGGTGGGTCAACAACTTCTGGAATGACCAAGCTTGGGTCTTTCTCAGACGGGTTTTCCCTCAGATAGTCAAAGAGAGTCTTGAAGTCTCCTAGCAGAACAGGATATTGAGGTATCCAGACCACAATCTCCCTGCAAGGATTGGCTTCCAATGCAGCAGCGAGTCTTGCTACTTCCAATTCATCCACAAAGGGCTTCTCCTCAGCAGCAACGCAATTTCTGAGAGGATGGTAGTATATACCATTATCTTCCTCCAGAAGGTAACCAGGATAACCAGGGGCAGCAGCCACTAGTCTTTTCTGTACTCCTATTGCTTCTACTTGAAAATCCTTGCGAAATCTTCTCCAGAGATTTCTTGTAGAAACATCATCCAGACCATTTAGGAATGCATCCTTCAGAAGGTCTAGACTGCTAATCACCTCATGTCTGAAAAGTTCCAGGTAGGTATAGGGTTCAGGTTCAGGCGGACTGAAGGTGAATTTGTAGTCAGGGTAGAGAAGACAGTAAGGTTTGGATTTTCTGGTAGGTAAGGGATGGGATATAGAAGGTGGAGGTACGGTGGATGAGGAAGAAGGGATATCTGAGAGAATGATTGATGAGGATGGAATATCAGAAATGATAGATTGAGACGAGGATGGAGTGTTTGTAAAGGGAATTGGTGAGAAAGATTTATCAGAAGGAGTTGGGGGAAGAATACTTAAAGGTGTGGGGTTTAGAATGGGAGAGGAGAAGGATGATGGAGAAGGATTTGGTAAGGTGAAGTTTACTTTTGGTTCAGAAGGAGGTGATTGGGGAGAAGGTTTAGGGACAGAAGGAGGTGGAGTAAAAACCTTTCTGGAGATTTGTACAGAAGAAGAAGATCTTGTTCTGCGAAAGGAATCTCTGATCCTTTTATCTCTTCGTTCTTCAGAGTCCACCTTGTCAGGATCATAGGTGACCCTCAACTTCTTGGCTTTCTCAGCCTCATCTTCTTGGGCTTTTCTTTTTAGTCTAGCCTTTAGTTCCTTCTGATCGTTCTTCAGAAGATCAGCCTTGGACGGAAGTAATCTGCCACGGATCCAAGCAGGATCAATATCTGATTGCTTCCTAACACAATCTTCCAGGTAAGACTTGACAACCTGATGCAGTTCTTCTTGAAACAGGGAGGCAAAACCTTCAGCAACAACTCTTCTTGAGAGAATGTCAGGAAAACTTGGACACACAGAAGGTACATTTTTAATGAGTTCTAATCTGAACAGATCCACACCATTAAAAATGGGACCTTGAACTACTCCAAGCAAATGGGATGCATTGAGTTTTCTGATGGAGTCCAGCACTTTGCTTTCAGTAAGAATGTCTGAAATCATTCTTCCAAACGGAATAGTCGTTCTTGAAAGATGAGGGTACTTTGCCCTTTCCTCTTCTCTTGACTCAAGGATTGAAGTCTTCAGATTCTCAAACAGAATGTGAGAGATGTTGATCTCAGTATTTTTGCCAATGCAGAAAAGAGTGTGCTTGTGATCTTGACTGATGTAAGAAGAGGAGAGCATCCTTTTTCTGTGGTGAAGAGAACCCAGAATAATCTCAGCCCATACTCTATAAAATGGCCTCAAGGTGCCTGTGTTATTAGAGTCAATCCCAGAAGACTTAGAGATTTGTTTTTCAACTATTGACCAATCAACAGATGTATGTCGAAAACCAGACCAACCTTCTTCATCATTCAGATTGTATAGCTTCCTGATCAGTTTTTCAGAGATAACCACTTCATGCCCTAGCACGAATGAAATGATGGCCGTTGGGGTAACCGTTGCATGTACCCAGAAATCCTTCACAAGATCAGGATAAATTGGACCAACCAATCTATTGAGATACTTGGACCATCCTTGCTCAAGGATTCTTGCATCACACTTAAAGCCATTCGCTTTAAGATTGTTGAAGTCCACAGCAGTTTCACATAAAACCTCCAAGTCCTTCTTGGGTATCAAGCAAGTTTTCAAAGGAGCATATTCATAATTTCGTAGAAGGATTTGTGAAGAAGTAAGTCTTTCTTTTGAGGAAGATGAACAGGAGGAAGAGTTCATGATGATAATGCTTTGAGATCAAATCAGAAAACTAGGGTTTGAAGAGAAATGCAACGAAGTGAATGCACAAAAGAGAGAGAAAGAGAGAAAAAGAGGGAATGAAGATGAAGCGGGTTATTTTAAAAGATTTAAAAAGACATCATTATGCATTTAATGAGAAATGACATTAGGAGAGAGAACACAGTAAATGAAATGATTTAATACAGTTACCTAGGTCGGCGTCTTTTCAACTGCACGCTTTGTACAAACCGTACAGACACGTGTTCACCATAAGATAATAGATGACAGCTGTAAATTTCAGAATAGACTTTACGCCTTCAGATTCTGATCACTGCTTCTGATCTGATCAAGTTTCTCTTCTGGAAACACTCCTTCTGAAGTGTGCTGATATAAATCTGAATGATCTTCTGATCCATTACTTCTGATATACACAGCCTCTGGAGGTTCACTTCTTTGTTCTGCAGCTTCTGATAAGACAAAATTGTATCTGCAGAAATTCTTAAGCTACTTTGTTTCATCAGAAACAAGTTTATCATCAAACCAGATATTTATTGATTCGTCCACAAACAATGTTTCAATATTGTATATTCTGTAGCATTTAGAGCATTCAGAATACTTAAGAACGAAACACCATTGCTTGAGAAACAAACAAGACAAATGATTTCAAGACTGATAAACTATCTTTTCTGATCTCCTTCAGACAAAGTTTCTTCAACAGATTTAAGTACCAGAACTTGGAAGACAGTCTTTCTTCCCTTCAAGTGTTGAGACCAACTTGAGTCCAGGAGACATGTCATGTTGACTTTTATCTTCTTTGTCACCAAGAGAATCTGCAAAAGAAATAGTCTTTTTCTTTGGTACCCACATTTTCTTGGGTCCTTTCTTGTTAGATTTTCTCAAGTTCTGATTGAACTTGGGTTTAACATTGTAAGCAATAGGAGGAACAGCATGATAATTTTTAATGTGAGTTTCATGATATTTCCTAGGTTGTGTCACATGCTTTTTGGTGTGTGTTATGTGAAAACTTTGAGCATGTGAAGTGTGCCTAATATCATGGGAGTGGCTATACTTGAACTGATCATACAATGGCTTGTATGTGAATTTCATTTCATCAACAGGTTCAAGTTTGTATGGGGTTTCACCCTCAAAACCAATGCCGACTCTTTTGTTTCCAGACACAGCATATATCATAGAAGCTAGCTGACTTCTGCCAATACTTCTAGATAAGAACTTCCTGAAACTTAAATCATATTCTTTCAGAATATGGTTTAGACTAGGAGTGGATTTTTCTGAATCAGAAGGAGATCCAACATTATTGGATAATTTTAAAAGTTTTTCTTTTAATTCAGAATTCTCCAACTCAAGCTTCTTTGTTTCAAATTCAAATAGCTTTTTCAGCTTTTTGTATTTGAGACTAATCTGAGACTTGAGTTCCAGAAGTTCAGTTAGACCGGAAACTAACTCATCTCTAGTAAGTTCAGAAAATACCTCTTCAGAATCTGATTCTGATGTAGATTCTGATCCGTCATCTTCTGTCGCCATCAGCGCACAGTTGGCCTGCTCATCTTCAGAGTCTGAATCATCTTCTGACTCATCCCAGGTTGCCATAAGACCTTTCTTCTTATGAAACTTCTTCTTGGGATTTTCCTTCTGAAGATTTGGACATTCATTCTTGAAGTGTCCAGGCTCATTGCATTCATAGCACATGACCTTCTTCTTGTCAAATCTTCTGTCATCAGAAGATTCTCCACGTTCAAATTTCTTTGAACTTCTGAAGCCTCTGAACTTCCTTTGCTTGGTCTTCCAGAGTTGATTTAGCCTTCTGGAGATCAAAGACAGTTCATCTTCTTCTTCAGATTCTGATTCTTCAGGATCTTCTTCTCTAGCCTGAAAAGCGTTAGTGCATTTCTTGATATTTGATTTTAATGCAATAGACTTACCTTTCTTTTGAGGCTCATTTGCGTCCAGCTCTATTTCATGACTTCTCAAGGCACTGATAAGCTCTTCCAGAGAAACTTCATTCAGATTCTTTGCAATCTTGAATGCAGTCACCATAGGACCCCATCTTCTGGGTAAGCTTCTGATGATCTTCTTTACATGATCAGCCTTGGTGTGTCCCTTGTCAAGAACTCTCAATCCAGCAGTAAGAGTTTGAAATCTTGAAAACATCTTTTCAATGTCTTCATCATCCTCCATCTTGAAGGCTTCATACTTCTGGATTAAAGCTAGAGCTTTAGTCTCCTTGACTTGAGCATTTCCTTCATGAGTCATTTTCAAGGACTCATATATGTCATAGGCCGTTTCCCTGTTAGATATCTTCTCATACTCAGCATGAGAGATAGCATTCAGCAAAACAGTTCTGCATTTATGATGATTCCTGAAGAGCTTCTTCTGATCATCATTCATTTCTTGCCTTGTCAGCTTTACGCCTCTGGCGTTTACTGGATGTTTGTAACCATCCATCAGAAGATCCCATAGATCACCATCTAGACCAAGAAAGTAACTTTCCAGTTTATCTTTCCAGTATTCAAAGTTTTCACCATCAAATACCGGCGGTCTAGTATAACCATTGTTACCGTTGTATTGCTCAGTAGAGCCAGATGTAGATGCAGGTGTAGACTTTTCACTTTCATCAACCATCTTTTACTGAAGCGTTTTTCTCTTCCTGAATCTTTTCTAAACACGGTTAAGTGCTTGCACCTTAGAACCGGCGCTCTGATGCCAATTGAAGGATAGAAAAACACTTAGAAAGGGGGGGTTTGAATAAGTGTAGCTTTAAAAACTTGACAGATAAAAATAAATTGCACAGTTATTTTTATCCTGGTTCGTTGTTAACTAAACTACTCCAGTCCACCCCCGCAGAGATGATTTACCTCAACTGAGGATTTAATCCACTAATCGCACGGATTACAATGGTTTTCCACTTAGTCAGCAACTAAGTCTTCCAGAGTCTTCTGATCACACACTGATCACTCCAGGAACAACTGCTTAGATACCCTCTAAGACTTTTCTAGAGTATACTGATCCACACGATCACTCTAGTTACAACCTGCTTAGATAACCTCTAAGACTTCCTAGAGTATTCTGATCCACACGATCACTCTAGTTCCTTACAACTTAATGTAATCAATTCTAAGAGTATTACAAATGCTTCTTAAAAGCGATAATCACAAACTGTGATATTTCTCTTAACGTTTAAGCTTAATCTCACTAATATATTACAACAGCAATGTAGTGAGCTTTGATGAAGATGAAGATTCTGAGCTTTGAATTTGAACAGCGTTTCAGCAAGTTAATTTGAGTTGTTTTGTTCAGGATCGTTAACCTTGCTTCTCATCAGAACTTCATATTTATAGGCGTTGGAGAAGATGACCGTTGAGTGCATTTAATGCTTTGCGTGTTCCGTACAGCATCGCATTTAATGTTATACGCTTTTGTCAACTACCTCGAGCCTTGTTCACGCTGTGTCTACTGACGTAGCCTAGAATAGCTTTTAACGTTCCTTTTGTCAGTCAGCGTAGCTTGCCACTTGTACTTCCTTCTGATCTGATGTTTGTGAATACAACGTTTGAATATCATCAGAGTCAAACAGCTTGGTGCAAAGCATCTTCTGATCTTCTGACCTTGAAGTGCTTCTGAGCGTGATACCATCAGAACTTCAGTGCTTCTGTTCTCTTGTTCTTCTGATGCTTCCATAGACCCATGTTCTGATTCTGCTTCGACCATCTTCTGATGTCTTGCCAGACCATGTTCTGATGTTGCATGCTGAACCCTTTGAGACAAAGCTTCTGAGCGCTGAATTATGAGTACTCTTTATATATTTCCTGAAAAGGAAATTGCATTGGATTAGAGTACCATATTATCTTAAGCAAAATTCATATTATTGTTATCATCAAAACTAAGATAATTGATCAGAACAAATCTTGTTCTAACAACCTGGACTCTGGGTGCTCGCGACACATGACGGGAAGAAGGTCTATGTTCCAAGACCTGGTGCTTAAGTCTGGTGGAGAAGTCAAGTTTGGAGGAGATCAGAAGGGCAAGATTATTGGCTCTGGAACCATAAGTATTGGTAACTCTCCTTCCATAACTAATGTACTTCTTGTAAAAGGATTAGCGCATAACTTATTGTCCATAAGTCAATTAAGTGACAATGGTTATGACATAATCTTCAATCAAAAGTCTTGCAAGGCTGTAAGTCAGAAGGATGGCTCAATCCTATTTACAGGCAAGAGAAAGAACAACATTTATAAGATTGATCTTTCTGATCTTGAGAAGCAAAAGGTGACTTGTCTTATGTCTGTTTCTGAAGAGCAATGGGTCTGGCACAGAAGATTAGGACATGCTAGTTTGAGAAAGATTTCTCAGATTAACAAACTAAATCTGGTCAGAGGACTCCCAAATCTGAAATACAAATCAGATGCTCTTTGTGAAGCATGTCAGAAGGGCAAGTTCTCCAAACCTGCATTCAAATCTAAGAATGTTGTCTCTTCCTCAAGGCCGTTAGAACTTCTGCATATTGATCTGTTTGGACCAGTCAAAACAGCATCTATCAGAGGGAAGAAATATGGATTAGTCATTGTAGATGATTATAGCCGCTGGACATGGGTAAAGTTCTTAAAACACAAGGATGAGTCTCATTCAGTGTTCTTTGAATTCTGCACTCAGATCCAATCTGAGAAGGAGTGCAAAATCATAAAGGTCAGAAGTGATCATGGTGGCGAATTTGAGAACAGATTCTTTGAGGAGTTCTTCAAAGAAAATGGTATTGCCCATGATTTCTCTTGCCCTAGAACTCCACAGCAAAATGGAGTTGTAGAGCGAAAGAATAGGACTCTACAAGAAATGGCCAGAACCATGATCAATGAGACCAATATGGCTAAGCACTTCTGGGCAGAAGCAATAAACACTGCATGTTATATTCAGAATAGAATCTCTATAAGACCTATTCTAAATAAGACTCCTTATGAATTGTGGAAGAACAGAAAGCCCAACATTTCATATTTTCATCCTTTTGGATGTGTGTGTTTTATTCTGAATACTAAAGATCATCTTGGTAAGTTTGATTCTAAGGCACAAAAATGTTTTCTTCTTGGATATTCTGAACGCTCTAAAGGCTACAGAGTATACAATGCTGAAACATTGGTTGTAGAAGAATCAATCAATATCATATTTGATGATAAGCTTGGTCTTGAAAAGCCAAAGCAGTTTGAGAATTTTGCAGATATAGATATTGACATATCAGAAGCTGTAGAACCAAGAAGCAAAGCTCCAGAAGCTGAAAATCTCAGAAGCAAAGAATCAGAAGATCAAGTTGCTGCATCTTTAGAGAATCTCAGAATTTCTGAAGAGCCAACAGTCAGAAGATCTTCTAGACTCACCTCAGCTCATTCAGAAGATGTGACCCTTGGAAAGAAAGATGATCTTATCAGAACCAGATCATTTCTAAAGAATAACAATCAGAAGCAGTGATCAGAATCAGAAGATGAAAAGTTCTATTCAGTGCAACACAGCTGTCATCAAGAGTATTCTGATGGTGAACACGTGTATGTACGGTTGGTAAAAGCGTGAGTTAATCTGATGGGACGCCGCCCTAGGTAACTGTGTTAAATCATTTCATTTACCACGATATCTCATCTAACGTCACTCATCATTTAATGCAATTGATTTCATTTGATTCTGTAACCGTTCATTCTCATAACTTTATTGCATTCATTTTCAAATCCGTCTCTATAAATACAATTCAAATCATAACGTTTATCTTTTTCGCTCCCATTCTCTCCTTCTTCTTGCATGCATTTTTGCAACCTTTTCGGTCTTTTCTCAAACCCTAAGCGCAAACCCAGAAATTGTTCTTCAAATCTCAATACTGTTTCAATGGCCGCTTCATCATCTCTCAATGCTGGCTCATCTGTCCCTCTCCATCTACGAGAAGAAGATCAGCAAATTACTCCGGTTATTGCCTGTTCTATTCCCAAAAAGGAGTTGGAAGTTATCTGTGAACTCATGGTAGATTTTGATAGCATCGAAGAACATGGATATCATCTTAAAGAAGATATCATTTTTCAAGGGTGGACTTCATTGTTTGCTGAGTTCTGTGGACCGGTCTACCCAGATCTTGTTAAGGAATTTTGGGTGCATGCAGTTGTTTCTCCTAAATCCATTCTGTCCTTCGTCCATGGGAAGTTTGTGGTCATTACTGAGAACATCCTGAGAATGATGTTCGATCTAAGAAACCCTGGGGGTGCTCATGAAATTGATCAAAGGGCTGATTGGGAAGAAGTGTTGTCTACCCTTTACACAGACGTAAAGGAGACAAAGCCTGTCAAGGACATGAGGGATCTTTATAAAATCTGGACCAAGATTCTTCTGGGGTGTTTCTATCACATGAAAGGAACACATGCTGCAAACTTCGTCAACAATGAGCAGAAATACATTCTGTATTGCATTGCCACTAAGAAGAAGGTTGATGTTATCTACATAATCTTCAACCACATGTGGAATGCTGTGAGGGATTCCAGGAATGCCTTCAGAGTAAAGAAGTGTACTATCATTCCTTTTGGAAGGATCATTTCAAACCTTCTGGTTCATTCCAAAATTGTTGAGAACTTGGAAGCTACAGGTACCATCAAAGACCTTGTTGTTAATACTGGAAGTTGCTTGAATGCTCTCACCTTGAGAAAAATGAGTATTATTGAGACCATCATCAAAGCCCCTCAACCTCTTCCTGGAGCAAGAAGTAGAAGAGATCCTATTCTTTCTGACTTTGAACCCTTCTTCAGAAGTGAGGTGCCAGGAGTCAGAACTAGATATCTGAAGTCACTCAAGGAAGATGAAGGAGTAAAAGATCAAGAAAAAGGTGCTCCTGCTAAAGAAGGTCGTAAGAAAACTTCTACTTCCAGGCCTGCTGTGTCGAAAGTTGTTTCTGAAGCTGCTCCTGAAGCTGCTGTGAAAAAGGAAAGAAGGACTAAAAGAAAATTTGATCATCCTTCTGATAATCAGGAGAAGGTAGTCTAGAGTGTAGCTGCTGCTACTACTGTTGAGGAAGCCGTTTCAAAAGAAGTTGTTGTTGAAGAAGTTCAGGTTGTTTCAGTTGCAACTAAGAAGAGTGTAAAAGAGATTGTTGAGAAGAAGAAGAAAAAGAAGAGTAATGAGAATGTGGAAACTGTAAAGGCTGTTGAGAAGAAGAAAGCAAGAAAAAGAAAATTAATAATTAATGCCTCAGACGAAGATGAGGATGTTCAAGAAGCTGTGAATAAGCAAGCAGAAGCTGTGAATCAGCAAGATAAAATCTCTCAAGGACCAATAACTCAAGCAGTTGAAGGTCGGAAGATTGTTGCTAGTGAGAAGGAGTCACTGGAATCTGCCAGAAGAAGAGAAATCTCTCTTGGGAAGGCTAAGATTGTGGAAGAGAAGAAGAGTAAGAAGCAGAAGAAGCGTGAGGCTGTGTTTGAAGCTGTTCAGAAGGTATCCAAAGGTATTCATCTCTCTGAACCTGATTCTGTTCCTACTTTACGTTCAGAAGTTGCACCAATAGCTGTTGCTCAAACCCCTGAACCAGTAAATCAACCAGAAAAAGCCCCATCAGAATCACCCATAAGAGTCCATGTTCTCACACCTCCTTCCTCTCCTATAACCAAAACCCTTACTCCTCCTCCCTCACCCATCAAAAATGCTCCCATTCCTTCATCTCCACCCACAACCAACCTTGCTTCTGACCAGGCCCTTGACAATCCTGTTCTTGATATACCACCCCTACAAACTCTCTTTCCACCTCACACAAATATATCCACTTCTCAACCACCTCCTCATGCACACTTTGAACCCATTCCTTCCACCTCTCAAAACAACCCCTCTGGTTCTGGTCTTCCAGATTCTGCATCACATGAGCAATTGCTCCGTGACTGCAATTACACTCCCAAGCCTCGTCCTGAAGCTGAGATGGTAGTGTTAGACTCTGAGAATGAAGCAGAATCTTCTTATCGGTTGGATAGAGAGCCTCAACCCTATTCTGTCCCTAACCCTGATTCCCCAATAACCAAAATAAAATCCCGCCGAGAATACCCTATTGGTGTAATTTTTGAAATGGTAAAGAGGAATCTCAGAAGAGTCTTTGATACTCTCAGAATTGTTGAAAGTTCTGGCCTGAATGATGTTGCTATGCGAAAGTTCTGGAGAATCTTCCGAAGAAAAGCAGATGCTTGTTTTGAAGAACTTTAGGAAATTTGTGTAGAAACTGCTCCACGCCCTTGTGGAATTCTGAGGAGTTATGAAGACTTCTGGTTCAGTCGTCTCGGAGGGAGATATATCTTTGAAGAGAAGCTGTTCACCGATGAACTTGAGGAAGCAAGAATTGCTGCAGCATTAGAAGCTAATCCTTGCAGAGATATTGTGGTCTGGAGACCTCAGTATCCAGTTCTGACTGGAGACTTCAAATCTCTGTTCGACCTTCTGAGGGAGAATCCTTCTGAAGAAGACCCTGATTTGGTTATTCCAGAAGTTGCTGATCCTCCTGAAGTTGAAGGTCCTTCTGCCCCAAGGAATCTGGCTGCCATTCTTCAGGCTCTTAAGAATGGAGATTCTGAGGTGCCTGCTGCAGAATATGGAGATGCTTCTATGGAAGAAGTTGATAAGATCATCTTGCTGAGTCTGTTCCTATTGGGGAAAATCAAGATGATGATCTGATTATAGAAGTTGCGGTTCAGAATGCTATCCCTCTGGACAGAAGTTGTGAAGCTTCTTCTGATGAACCTTCTCGTCTCGCGAAGACTCTGGAAGTTATTCAGAAGAACCAGGCTGAGCTATCTTCTCGCATGGATGAGCAACGAACGATCAATGCTGAGTTCTGCACCTTCATGGAGAGGCAGACTGAGAGCAACAATGGGATTCATGACATGCTGGCCAAGATCATGTCCAAGCTAGGGTCATCTTAGTCTTTGAGTCTTAGATTGTTTTCTTTGTTTGCTGCATCTGTTTTTTATGCATCTTCCATGTACTTTTGTACTTCTAACAATTTCTCCTTGCTATCAATGAAATTATCGTTTCTTCTCTCATATTGTTTATCTTGTTTTTCATCTGAATCTTTTATGTTTTTGATGTTATGACAAAAAGGGGGAGAAAAATGTGATAAATGATCTGATTTATTTTATCAGTTGCTGGGAGAAAGGCTCCACATTTCTAACAGAACTAGCAAGTTCTATGTCTTTGAGTGTTTTGCAGGAAGTGAAGATCTTCTTAAAAGGCTCAACTTGAGAAGCAAAGACATGGGGAAAAGCAATTCTGTATAGAAACAAGCTCATGGAAGTTGAAGCAAGCTGAGTGCTGTAAAGCTTCAAGATCAGAAGCAAGAAGGAAGAATGTTCTGATATTCTGACAGAATATGCTCTAACTCATTCTTATTCCTTATATGTTCTGATGCATGTTTTTAGTTATAAAATATGCTCTGCAACATTACTGTTGTTTGCTCTGATACATATTATATGTTCTGATACATATTTTATGTTCTGATTCATTCATGCTGACTTTTGTCGTTTAGCTTGTTCTGTAACATTTCAGGATGTAGAGATGCTCCGATGATGCTCTGGTACATTCAACAATGTTCTGATACAATCTAGCATGCAATGATTCAAGAAGAAATTCAAGCTCTGAAGCTGTCCAATGGAAGCAAGAATCAGAAGCTGAATGTTCTGAAGATCGAAGAAATTCAAGTTCTGAAGCTGTCCTATGGAAGCAAGAATCAGAAGTTGTGAATGTTCTGAAGATCTAAGCATATGTGATCGTCTCAACTGAAATGGAAAATACTCAGGGAAGTCCTTTATTTATAAATTTCTTCCAGTATTTATTTCAGGGGGAGATTATTTATCTCAGGGGGAGATTGTTAATCTCAGGGGGAGACATATTCACACACTATGTTTATATGCTTATGCTATAGCTGTGTAATTGTCTTTAGCCGTCTGATATTCTGATCGCAAATTCATATCATTTATGTATGTTTTTGTCATCATCAAAAAGGGGGAGATTGTTAGAACAAGATTTGTTTTGATCAATATTCTTAGTTTTGATGATAACAAGCATATGAATTTTGTATGAGATAATGTGGTACTCTAATACTATGCAATTTCCATTTCAGGAATTATATAAAGAGTATGCACAAAATCAGCGCAAGAAGCATTGACTCAGAAGGTTCAACATGCAACATCAGAACATGGTCTGGCAAGACATCAGAAGATGGTCAAGCAGAATCAGAACATGGGTCTATGGAAGCATCAGAAGAACTTGAGATCAGAAGCAGAAGCACTAAAGTTCTCATGGTATCACACTCAGAAGCACTTCAAGGTTAGAAGACAAAAAGATGCTCTGCACCAAGCTATTTGACTCTGATTACATTCAAACGTTGTTCACACAAACATCAGATCAGAAGCAAGTACTAGACTGGCAGGCTGCGCTGACTGACAAAAGGAACGTTAGAAGCTATTAAAGGCAACGTCAGTAGACACAGCGAAAACAAGGCTCGAGGTAGTTGACAAAAGAGTGAAACATTAAATGCAATGCTGTACGGATTACGCAAAGCATTAAATGCTCCCAACGGTCATCTTCTCAAGCGCCTATAAATATGAAGTTCTGATGAGAAGCAAGGTTACGACTTACAAGTTACGAATTCTGAATACAACACTTGCGCATTATACAGAAACGCTATCAAATTCAAAAGCTCTCAAACTTCATCATCAAACTCACTACATTGCTGTTGTAATATCTTAGTGAGATTTAAGCTTAAACTTAAGAGAAATCACAGTTGTGATAATAGCTTTACAAGAAGCATTGTAACTCTTAGAATTTGTTTACATTAAGTTGTAAGAACTAGAGTAATCAGGTTGTTGATCAGTATACTCTAGAAAGTCTTAGAAGGTATCTAAGCAGATTGTTCCTAGAGTGATCAGGTTGTGATCAGTATACTCTAGAAGACTTAGCAGTTGGCTAAGTGGAAAACCATTGTAATCTCGTGTGATTAGTGGATTAAATCCTCAGGTGAGGTAAATCACTCCAAGGGGGTGGACTGGAGTAGTTTAGTTAACAACGAACCAGGATAAAAATCATTGTGCAAATAGTTTTTATCTTACAAGTTTTAAAGCTACACTTATTCAAACCCCCCTTTCTAAGTGTTTTTCTATCCTCCAGCAATGCCTTTAAATAAAAGGAGAGTTACCTAGATTGTAATGACACCTTGCTTGTAACAACAGTTCAGTCAATCAAAGTGTTTTTGGAAGGAGATAAAATCTTCTTTAGAATCAGTGAACCACTCACCATACGAAAGATACACGTTCTTATTCAGCTTTCTATCTTTCCAAGCTTTGACTTCTTGAAAATGATACAACATTTGAAATTACATTCCCCATGCCATTGAAAATGATTTTATTGAGATCACACAGTCAAATAAATGAAAGAATATAGTTGGCAGACCATCCAAATAGTTACTATTATAATTCTTCATAGTACAATTCCAAAACTACCCCTCATATTCTCAACATAACTTGCACCTCAAGTTATGATGAAAATACTTCTAGATTTTCTTAGCCATACCAAGCTTAGGAGTGTCTACAATTTTCCTGTAGCAAGACCCCTGACACCATGATGACATAACCAATGACTTTGTTCTGCAAGCAGAATAAAATCCTTGTACCTTGATTGCAATAGTATGTCACACTACAATATCATGACACCTTGTTTGACATTGTACTCTTTTAGTAATCAACCCCAATTGAAAATACATCTTCCTTCAGCAATTTACCTAATCTTAAAGATATACCAGGATTCAATTAATTCTAATCCAAGTGACGAGAATATCCTCCAATAATATAGTCTTCTTCAAATTTGGCCAATAGCTTTTTACTCAAAGACTCATAATCATTATATATTTCATCTTTGAAACAACTGATGATCACAGACCACAATAAACTTCAAATAATGAGTGCCCTTTTTAAACAAATAGTTGTTTTCTTGAGAACTTTCTTATTCAGTGCCTCCCATCCTTTTAGAGAATTCCACAATGTCTGGAGTATCAAACTATTGCGATGATGTTCCAACATCTGGTTGAACATCAGTACCCTTCTCAATGAACAAACAATTGAATTTAATTTTGAAGATAATCATCACTAAAAGTACTTCTCTGAATAGGGTAACTCAGAAATATACCTTGTTCTCATTCAAGGAGAGATAAGAACCTTTGAAGACTTCTCAGATAATAGATTTACTCTGTTATAGGTCACAAAAGAAAATAATATATATGTCTCTATCCCCCAGGACACTCATCTTGCATTAAGCTAATCAGATCCATAAAACAACTTCTAGAGCTTTGGCAACTGTCTGATGTTGCACCTTCTGGTGTGACATCTAGACTTCATCTTCCTTGAACATCAAGTAAATAGATAAGCAATTAAATACTTGTGGAGTCCATAAATAGCAATTGTTTTTAAATACTAAGAGGAACTTTATACATTTCATTAGATACAAAACATTCTTCCTTGATGACAAATACCTTCATACTTTGATCACTCAACTGACTTATGTTTATCACAATAGTCATCATTCCTTCAGTAAGAAAAAAACAAATTACCAAAACTTAGAGAATTCATCCTGAATTCTTTAGTTACCCAATGCCCTTAATCTTCTCTTTCATCATCAACAACACACAAAATAGTTGATAGAATGAGACTAAACACATAACCAAAAACACTTTTACTGCAGTCAAGTGTATGGAACAGTTAGTACCAAAATACCAATTATCTTAGTTGAAGTTCTAAGAAGGGTATGAGAGATAAGAAAATTAGCACCTTCCATGAGTATTAACTACTTCTTGGTTAACCAATGTTGGTTTTGACCTTCAAAGAAAACAAAGAAAACTATTAAAATCAACTTTTCATAGAAGATATATCTTCAGTGCAAGAATCCACCTTTAGCTAGAGTATTCTGATGTCTATCACAATGTTGATACATTAAGATTGACATTGTTGACTCAACTTGCCTTTTGATGAAAACAAAATTTTGTCACTTGAGTTTTCTCATTGCTAATTTTAGCATGAAAAACCTTATCGTTCTTAGGCTTCTAATAATCTTTCAACTAGAAGAAACCTCTCAAACTATTCTGAACTATCCTTATACACTTGATCAAGATATCAAGTTTTAGGATTAATATAATCACTTCACCGTGCAAGTTATCGATGATAGACAATTCTTCATTCTCTTAAGACATAAGATCAGAAATAAATCACCTCATATTTCTTCAAGGTTGACAACCATTTTTATTCTAGATACACAAATCTTTGAATAAAACAGCCAGCATATCATGAGATAATTCTTCAAACATAAATCTTTATGAAAAGTCCATCTTCCAGTCTAACCAATAACATCCTTGGAAAATTCATAATCAGGATTACTTTCTTGATTAAGCTACAAAATAGAAAACTCGTACAGTTGTTCTTGAGATAGGTAGGGCATTCTGCTCCACACAGATCCAAGGTCTTCACACTCATATAAACGGATGCTTTGACATTGATATATCTATACTCCAGTTCAAGCCTTTTTTTTAGCATCACAGACTTGCTGAAGTCAGTACATATGTTCTAGACATTCTGATCAATCTCCTTAACACCTGGTTGGGCTACCTTCCAAGGAACACAATAGTAAGAAGAAACCATTCATCAGAGACCAGGGCATACAATCCTTAAAGTTGGAGACAAAAATAATGCTCTCGTTGTTATTCAATAGCTTATCACTTTCATGTCAAACATCTTGAGTAAAGATCAGAGTACTTTCTTCTTGATCGTCTTGTCTTTTAAACTCTTTCCTTCTAACCACTTAGATATGACTTTATGAATGGACTTGAGAGATTCCCAACTATCATCCACAATAAAAGTGATACATGGAGCTTACCAACTCCATAGATAATGAAGTTGATAATCTTAGAGTGACAAAGAGCCAACTCAACTTCTTCCCTTCTATCTCTTTAGCGTCAGGATTCTGCAATACTAACAATTATTCAAGATTTGCTGTCCATTGATAGCCAGAATGCCACCATTCCACCCTTCCACAAAGAACACTAGTACCATAAAAATACTCCCTAAAGCTCACCCAATGGACCAAGGTGCCTGCTCTGATACCAATTTAAATTTTTTATACATGGAAAATATATTAATATTGATTTTCTTATATCAGAACAATGTCAAGACAGATGTTATAACATTTGTCTTCAAACTGAACAGATTCATCAAGCTGTGTTTGATACTCAATTAAAATTGCAGAATGATAAAAAACATAGAGAATTGTTAACCCATTTAGGTGCAACATCACCTACTCTGGGGGCTACCAAGCCAAGAAGGAAATCCACTATTAGAAGTATCAATTCAAAGCTAAACAATCTCAGTTTACAACTTCTCACTTAATCACTACCAAGTGCCACTATTACCGAGAAATCACTATCTAGATATGAGAAATCACTATCTCATTTCCTAAATCACCTCAGTGATATCTAACAGTCCCAATCCTAATGATTATATCAAAAAAAAATTAACAAGAAGATTACACTTCCAACACAAAACTCAAGTCTTTGGCTTAAAATCTTGAAGAGTGAGAACAATACTCAATTCATTAACTAAAGGTTGTTGAGTGAGGACATTATGTATACCACAAGTATCAAAAGATACAAGGGTGATTTAAAACTATACAAGAGACTCTCAAAACCTAAGACAATAAGCTTCCCCTAATTTACAAATTATGAAAAGTTCAATATACATTAGGTTAGGTTTTCTATTTAAATACACCTAGCAGTCCATAGGTTTCAAAATATGCATCCAGATATTTCTTGATCCACAAGCTGAGTGATACATCAATTGTGCAGAAAAATCTCCTTAAATCTTGGAACAAAAATACCAAGTTTCCTAAATTGTCTAATCATCCAATTTTGTCAACTTGTGTACACCAAGAGATATGAAACTTGTTCCAGATTAAATCTTATTGAGATATATCCAAAAGAAATATCACATAATCAAATCATATTTGGCAAGATTTAGAACAGTCTGTACATGTTTTGGTACATAATGTTACAACATCCTTCTTCATTGAAACTGAACAACAAGTTAGAACATCTTCCATAACATCTTTATTGTAAATCATGTTTTAGCAAAATTGTGTCAATCCTAAAAATATGGTACTAACAATTTGAATTTTCATAATACAATAGTATTTTTTTACAATTACTAACACATAATTATTGATGTAGTTGTAGTCGACTTTTAAGTTTACTGATGATGATAAGTTGTAGAAAAAGTGGATCACCTATGCTGGTGAGCACTGGAGGGGTTTCAAGTCAGATCTCATGCATAACTACATGATGATTCCTAAGGTTGATCTTGAGCATAAAACTGTGAAATATAATTTTATTGGCAAGAAGGTTTGGGCAAATTTTGTGAAGTCTCGTATATTTGAAGATTTCTCGGTTAGTATTATAATTTTATTTTCTTATAATCTTATACTTACACTTTATAGATAAAATCATGAAAATTAATATTTTCACTATGTTTATAACAAGTTAAAAGTGAATTAGGGAAACTAAACAAAGCATAAAACAAATAACCTCATAGATTGTCTAGTGGGGGTTATAGGAAACTTGTGAAAAAATTTATTAATGAAAAAAGACAACAAATGGGAGATGAGGACTCCATGAGTTTTGATAGTTGGCCATCTTCACCATCAAGACATGATAAGTGGAAGAGGGCTCGAGAAAAACCAATTGGAGAGTCACTTCAGATGCCTCACAAGCACTCGCTAAGAAAATTGTAAGTAGGGTTTGTTGTACGTATGATTGTTTATGTGTAATTTAAATATCGCTTTGGTAACAATATATCTTATTCGTGTTGTGTAGGAATCGTTGATTGATTTGGCCAGTCAAGGTACATTTGTTCCACAACCACAACATGATATATTAGTCGAAAATTTGGAACAAAGGAGCATGGTGGTCGTGTTCGTGGTGTTGGAGATGGCCAAGCTCGTTGAGGTATGTAAAAATAGTGTTTTATATGAAAAAATATATAGGATTTTAGTGTTTTATCTCAAATGTAGGATATATTGTGTTGGAGCATGGTGGTCGTGTTCGTGGTGTTGGAGATGGCCAAGCTCGTTGAGGTATGTAAAAATAGTGTTTTATATGAAAAAATATATAGGATTTTAGTGTTTTATCTCAAATGTAGGATATATTGTGTTGACTCTGTTTTGCGTTGTTGTTATTTTTATACACTACTACAAATAATAAATTTCATGACAAAGCTTTAACCTCACCCAACAAAAAACTAAGGTATAATACCAAGGCACACCATGTTTTATTTATTTATTAAAAAAACCACATATCCCTCAATTTTTAATATAACCGAGAGAAAAAATAATTCAGAACATGCTTTGAATCCTAACTAATGCAATTTATGATTTTATTTCTTTATAAGTGGAACCTTTCTTTTATTTTATTTTATATTTGTAAACTAAATGATCTATATCTTTAGTTAAAAGTGATTTTATTTCTTTTATATTTTACCATAATCCTAACTTATATGTAGCCGCCTAAAACTCGTACGCATCATTCTTTGGGTTGGATTGTAAGACAGAAAAATCTTCAATGTTTTGTGTTCTTCTATCTTGAACAAAACACTTTTTCTTCCCTTGCAATCTATCTCACATAATGGTGTTGATGTTGTTGTATTTTTGGAATAACCTTCCTATGTTGTCAATCAAAGAAAATATCAATGTTTTCCTTAGTTGACAGTATTGAGAAATTTATTCCTAAACATGTTGTTTCACCATTTTTTTCTAGAACCTTATTACCTTGTTTTTTTTCTAAAACCGACGGGTTTCCTCATTTAATTTTATTTTTATATTTTAAAAAGAAAAAAGTTTTCTCTTCAATTTTTAAACAAAATCGAGGGG
Source organism: Vicia villosa (assembly GCF_029867415.1). Taxonomy (NCBI): domain Eukaryota; kingdom Viridiplantae; phylum Streptophyta; class Magnoliopsida; order Fabales; family Fabaceae; genus Vicia; species Vicia villosa. The sequence continues at coordinate 463,172 of NW_026705571.1, forward strand.
TTTTGTTTCACAAGGTATGCAACAAAATATGAATTACAGCAAAGATTTATTGTTCTCCAAGAATAACAGCGATGATGATAAATCTGGATTTGTTTCAATCAATGTATTTTGATATTTTGTGTAATCAATGTAAGTTTTAAATAAATCTTATTCACCTCGGTTGTTAACTGAAACCGGGGGGTAAATACTTTTTACCTTGGTTTTTCTATAATCGAAAGGATAATTAAGTGTGTTTATTGAGAATATTCATCGTCCTTAAACAAATTTTTGTCGCCTATTTTTTGAGTATCAATGCTCAAGACACTACCATTAGTGATCCGCGTGAAACATAAAAAACTTCAATTATAAAAGCATTTTGAATATAAAAAATTGATATTAAAACATTATGAAGCGCTTCAAACTATATACATCCACCAATATACATCTTGTTCTCTTTCTAGTGAAAACATTTGCCATAAAGTTTATTTATGATGAATTGCAAGAGCAGAAAATTATCTAGGTTGAAGGTTTATGTTCTTAAATATTTATTTAAGTAGAAAATTATTTATTTATCTAACTTTTTTTTTTGTTTTATATAAGAATCAAATGCAAGCAAAAGCAATTAAAAATATTCTGGCACTCAAAATTTGATATTCCCCAAAATTCAATAATTCGAAGATCCAACATTTTATCTTCACTGACAAATTAATTTTTATTTTAATATACTGTGTAAACAATGTAATCTTCTGGATAAACCATGTAGTTTGTAAGTAAATTAATTTATTAATATTCTATGTAAAAACGTAACGAGTTTTTTTTATAAAAAAAAAAAGAAATCTATTTTACCCCTCGGTTTTATTTATATACTGAGAGGTATGATGCACTAGTATTGAAAATAATAAAAGTGCAATTGCTGGGGTTCGAACTCATGTGCAAATAACCTTATCCCTCAGTGATTTAAAAACCAAGGGGATACAGTGATAGCTTTTCATGACGCCCTTTGTTACCTCGCTTCTTTAACCGAGGTTAAATGCATTTCGCACCCGAGGTGAAGTGTGTTTTTGTAATAGTGATGATGCAGAGATTGGGTGGTACCATCCAACGGTGTACAAATGAAGATGATGATCAATTGTCTAAAAGAGTAGTTGTAGGTGGCGCGAGCACAAGAGAAAGTTGTTCAACTGTCCATACCGATATGCATAACGAGATATAGGTTCCTTATGAAGATTCAATTTGACAATTGGTATTTCACTTTATGGATAAATAACAACTAATTCCTCTTCGATTAGATCATGATCGAGAGCTAGAGGTTTTCTAGGTTGTCCTAAAGATATAAAGAACTTTGTGTTTGGAAATGAGTGGCTAGACATATGGATACTACATTTGTGGTGCACGTAAGTATAGAATTAAATATCTCATTATGGTACATTCATTGTCTTTGTATAGAACTAGTTTCTCACTTATTTTTTGAATTTTGTTTATCCATTTAGGTACATTCATCGTGTTTGTATAGAATTAAATAAATCAGATATTTATGGATTCTTGAATCCATTTAGTATTTAGTTTATAAATAATTCTTCAAAAGTAATTGAATCATTCATATCATCACGGTTAAATGAGGGGAATAAAGATTGTTACTTAGCACAATTTATCAATGAGTGGGTAATTTTAAAATTGTAGTTTATTTATTATAGTTAGTTTTCATGTTTTACCAAATACATACTAATTATGCTTGTGTTCACTCAGGGGTCATTGGCAATTGATCATCATCTCTCTTCACACCAATATGGTAGTTACGCTATGCTCTTTAGGCAAACCGCTTGAACCAAAGATGAAATAAATTATTTATATGTAAGTTTACATGAGACTTTTATTAATATTTTCTTTGAATTTGTACTTAGCTTAGCATGTATTGTGTTTAAATCCTTTTCAATATACAGAATTTTGGAGCGGCACAATATGTTAAATGGAGTTGGAGGTAAAAAACTTGCATTTTGTACGTCTTCGGTAAGTGAATTACCTATGACATTCATTTATCTATAATTACATGCATTTGTGGTTATATATTCATCAAGTGTTTAAATTTATAGACGAGGAAACAAAAAGGACGATATGAGTGTAGTTTTTTTGACATGAAACACATGTTAAACATTGTCTTCCGACATTGTTGATTCTTGGGATTGGGTATATATGTTTACAATAACATTTAAATGTTTAAACTTGTTATTATTTCAAATCATGTGATCTTTAATTTCCTTCACTTTTTTATATAGATGTTTAACGATGCTACACCATTCTCAAGAAGACTTTAAAGACATCGTACTCGATGAGCATTTTGTTTCAATGCACTTTATAGGCAATGTTAATCACACATGAGTTTGAAATATAAGTTTTCTGTATTTTTGTGTTGGATGTAAATAATATTAAGGTAGGTTACATTTTGGTCTAGTCGTATTTTATAATTATATGGTTGATATATTTTTGGATTTGATGGAAATGTATTATAGTCATATTTTGGTTACAAAAATATGCATATTTGTTGATTCTGTTGTGGTAAAATATAGCTTATAAAATACATGTACTAATTAAAAGGGCATATATGGAATAATTTTTAAAAAAGTTAAATAAAAAAGTATTTTATCACAGTTGATTGAGATGACTATGGTGATAGCTAGAACATCAATTATTATATACCATGATATGGTTGGGAATTGAACCCATGATCTTAATATATTTCACCATGGTTGTTTATGATAATCGTTGTGATATGTAGTGAACAACATAGTTAATCATCACGGTCACAGGCCCGCGGTGAAAAGTAGCATACTTACTACCACCCTTATATTACCACGGTTGATCAACCGTGATCGTATATCTTTTTCAACCATGGTAAAAAGATATTTACGTAGTAGTGAATCAATTAAAACATATGTTAATCGATTATATTGTTTAATTTCGGTCATGAATCGTTTTCTTTTTTAGTTAAATTTTTTTAAGAAAAATTACACTCCCCACCCTAGAGTCTACTAAAATGACACTAACACTTACATTTTTAGAACATATACCAACTCCTCTGAAGTCTATTTAAAAGACACTGTCATACCCCAAATTTGTCCTACCCCTAACTAATTTTAACTGGCTTAGACTTTAGCTTCGCATTTCATCTGCATACTCCATTAGGGGATTAACATGACATTGCATTCATTCATTAAATGAACATCTAAAAGCATGGGATCAAAAATCCTCTGGTGAATCGGGTTCTTACTGGTTTAAGGTTCCTACTACAGACAAGTTGGTTGAAATATGGAATCAGGGCTCTTGGTTCATGAATGTTGGTCTCTTTCAATTGCAAGTTAGTGGTCCACATTAATACTGGTATTTTAAGGGAGAAAGGTGATTGCTTTTGAGAGGATAAAAGTGCAAGCATGGATATTAAAATGAGACATGGTGTTTTCAAGCCTTGAGAAGCTATTTGCAAAGACTTTGACTTTTGGTCAAAAGTCAACAGTGAGGTTGAGTTTTGAATCGTTCCAATTGGGTTTCTCCATTCGAGTTGCAATTGAAGAAAGATCCGAAATTCAAATAATGCATATGGAGGGAAAATGAGAATTCAAACATTATTTGGAACCTATCACAAATATGGTTAGGGATATCACAAAGTCTATACTACATCCATTCAATTGTGTTACTGGAAAGATTACAAAAAGGGTCTACATCAGCTGCAAATTCAAGCCCATTATATTCATTGGTACACAAAGAAGAATTCATGTCCAAGGGTCCAAACATCATTCGATTCAACATTGTTCAAATTCAAACATTTCCCATCAGTTCTCATTCAAAGTACTACACAAGTATACAAATTCCATTCTGTCATACCCTAATTTTTGACCCCCCTGAGATGACATATCTTCAGGATTTTTCATCAGGTCAAGACAAGTACCCAGAGCAGTCATTTCTCCATCTGGTACCTAATCGAGGGTGCTCAAAGACAAGAAAGCTCAGGCAAAGGATCAATCAATACAAAGACTAGTCTCTAATACAATCATGGGGCTCAAAAAACTTCACTTTTCTCATCTATGATTGATTAGACATCCAGTCATATGAGTACAGGTTTACTCAGGTCACCAGACTAGGGTTTTGAGCCTATCAAGGACTAAAATCAGGGATCACTTTTGGGAAACCCTAAAAAGCCCCAGGGAACCATTCAAAGACATCAATCATCTTCAAATAACTCATATGACAAGATGTACTGGACATCACACTTCAATTCAAAGTCTACAGTCATTATTTTCACATGGTCGACAAATTAGGGTTTTGACCTAATTCACCAAGATAGTTGACTTCTGATCAGGGCATGAATCCAAAACTCAAGACATGATTCAAGAGTCTCTACTATCTCCATATAATCCATTTATATCATCCATTTGGGGAGAAGATCTTATTTCTACACAAAAGCCCAAAAATTCACTTTGTCAGGAAAAAGTCAACTGTGAAGGATCATCATTGACTTTTAAGGTTTTTGGTCAAAAAATGACTTTCAAAGATCAATATCATCAATATATGGATGTCAAAGTCATTTGGCCAAACAAATTCAAAGAAATTCATCAAAGAGCAAAAAGTCGGGAATTAGGGTTTTTGAGGGCATGATGAGATCTCAAAATTTCACCTACACAACTCAAAAAACTTCCAACATGAAAGTTGTAGATCTTGCCAAATAAAACAACATCTTACAAGGGAACTTTTTTCAAAAGATCAACCATTTATGAAGTTTTGGAAATTTTGAAGTTTAGGTCATAAACACTTAGAAATTTTTCTAAGTGTTTTAACCTAGTTTTCTTCCAACTTTGGCCTCATTTTTCACAAATTTCCCAAAGGATTCTGAAGAAGACATAAACTAATGATTTAAAGTAGATGTTTAGGGCTTTCCAAATTGTGTTCAACCTTCTCAAAATTCAATTTGAGCTAAGAGTTATGCTTGTTCAAAGTTGGCCTCATGAAGTGAAATTATAGGTCATGCATCATTTTGGAACTTTGAAGTTTTGTGCACATGACCTCAAATACAGATGCTACATGACCCATAATACATCTGCAAACATGCCATGCATTCATTTTCACCATGCCATGATAATTGAAGAAGATTCCTAAAACAAGAACATGTGATTATGTAATGATTACATTTGAGAATTTATGGCAAATTGATGAATCACCCAAGGAATCTTCTCATCAACCAATTAGAGCTCACTTTGCATCTGAATTGTCCCCTAAGATCAGATAGAATCAATGGATAGGGGAGGTGGCTCGAAAATGCAATGATCACACTTGGATATTCTTTGAAATTTCTTCATGGCTAAGAAACCAAACTTGCTTCACTAAGCAAGCTCACTCTCTCACTCAGTACTGAGACATTTGCCTATAAATAGGAGAGCACAATTCAGTAGAGAAACACACCAAAGCAACCATATTACTTGCTTTCTCTTTCTCTTCTCTTGTTCATTGTTTTTCAAAGTTCTTTGGCAAGAAGAATCGATTTCTTCAAACCAGAGCTTATCTTTGGGAAGTGAGCATTCTAACATCTCAAGGGAGGTCATTTGAGGTGATCCAAGCACCTGGATCACTTCTGTAGGTGGAGGAACACCATTGTTGCTCTCACTTTGGAGCATCTGCAGTTGGAGGTCCATGGAGTGATTCAGAAGGTTTCAAGGCAAGCCAATCATCCAGACACACTCCTCAGGTCATAGTGAAGCTAACCAGATGGCTGCAGCTCATCTGTAACTCGAGAATCAACACCCTCCATGTTCACTTGAAGCTGAAATCGAGGGAGGTCCATAGAACAATTCAGGAGGTTTGAGGTCATTACAAGCATTCAGTTAGCATCACTGAGCCACAAGGAAGCTTTTGGGATCATTCATACAAGCCCAGTTGCTCTCTATCATCCTCACGATCTCCATTTTCAGAGGTAAGTTTCTGAACTCCCTCTCTTTAATTTAAGTATTCTTTGTGAAATAGCTCGATTCTATCTTGTTCAGCATCATCAGAGGATTGAAAACCCTCTATCATCATCCATTTATCTTTCAGTATAGTCATTTAATTTAATTTTGAAATTTTAGGGTTCTTCACGATTTCTGGTAAATTAGTTAGATGTAGTTAATGATAGTTCATGTTAGTTACATACTTAGAATCGTGAGTGAATTTAGAGCAAGTTTCATGTTTACATCGTTGCAAATGGTTGAGAAACGAGTAAGTTCAGAAATTCAAAAATGGAGAGCTTGAGGTTGAAGATGAAGATGGTGGTGGCGCGCAAATTTGAATTCTCAGGGGAGAGTTTATTTTATTTTGAATGGTGTGCGTTTTATTAACGACTGAATAACTTGCCCTAGTAGCCACACATGCGCTCTTAGTCTCCTCATGCCCAAAGTCTGGGGTTCGAATCCCCCTCGCCCCAGACTTTTTGATTCTTTTATTTTTCAAAGATTTACAACTTGTTTTGAAACATAACCAAATGAAGGCAAGTCACTAACACTGAGCGCGCGTTGGCTCAGTGGTGTTGTTTTGGACTGGTGACCTCAAGGGCGTGGGTTCAAACCCTCCAAGGGCCAAAACTTATTTTTTAACACTAATTTCTTTCATTTCTCTTCACAACTTCACATATTTATTTAACCTATCAAAATAAATCATTTTCACTTCATTTTTCATACACCTATTATTTAATATACCTATTTTATGATTAGTCAAAAAAATCATAAAAATATTATGTATTTCTTGAATTTTAATTAGGTTTAAAATAGTATGTTTTTAAGTGTTTTCTTAAATACTTTAAATATATATATTCACTTTGATTTAACCTAATCATTTTATAAATAATTTTATGATAAAACCCTAATTGTTTAGGTCTTAATTAAGTAAAAATCTTTATTTTTACTTTAATTAAGTTGACTTTTGTCAAATCTCAAAACTGTTTTCAATCTCTGATAAAATCAGATGATTAAGGTTTTCAAACAACAAAACCTTGTATCATTCCAAATCATTTTTTTCAAATTGTTTTTACACCAGTACTGTAAAGTACTGGGCCTCTAATAGAGTGTAAGTCCCAAAAACCTTCTCTTCTTAGCTTGTTTTCAAAACTGTATTTTCAAAATCTTCTTTCTGTTTTCAAAACATTCTTCTGGTATTTGAAGGGCATTATTCCCGGTGAAACTCTTCAGATACCTATGTGACCTTTGTCCATCTTCACTTCTTCTGTTTTCAAAAACCATTAACTGTTTATCATATATTCAACTGTCATCAACAAAACAACAAAAATACTGTTGAGGCTCTGTACATACTTCTTCAATGGCCTCCACTCCATCCAGGTTAGGCTTTACAAGCTTTCAATTTACAGTCTTTATTTAAATTACTGTCAAATATAAACTGTGCATATATTAGTTTAGAACTGCGTTTGAGTATAAACCTTAGGACAGTTAAACTATGTATATATATATTAGGAATATGACCTAGGATTGAGAATGTCTTCCCGGTGAAGGCTCTTTCCTAATTAGAGATCTGTAGTTCAAACCCCCAAGATGAATTATTCCCGGTGAAACATCTTGGTAAAAACCTTAGAATCCAAAATATAGGACACATCCACCCAAAGAGGAATTATTCCCGGTGAAACCTCTTACCCATTTGCTTAGAGCCAAAATAAGTTCAAAACCACATAGCTTTCTCTTGTGCTATAACAAGGACCCTCGATTAGCCTCCTCTTGGGCTTTGTACAAGGACCCACAGGCTTCTTAAAAGCATTTCCAGCTTCCTCTTGAGCTTTTATACAAGGACCCATCAGGTTTCTTATAAACATAGGAACGGGTCTTTAGTCACCTTTTAGCCTACCCTGGTGAGTTTCTTCCAATTTAAACCAGACTTTAAACAAGCTAAGTTTGTCTCAATTTCACATTGAGTACATTTTTGGAATGAGAGACATGGACAGTCTCTGTCACCCTTATCTTCATCAATCTTCCTTAGCAGAGTCTAGGATCCATGTTTGATCATCCTCAGCATTGAGTCAGCCTTCATCTTGGGCTTTAAACAAGAAGTCTCCATTAGATAATCTTTCTGCCATTCATTTCAATAAAAACCCCTGGAAAGGGTTAGCCTCCAACATCTGTCTAAAATGTCAAAACCCCTGGAAAGGGTTAGCCTCCAACATCTGTCTAAAATGTCAAAATCCCTGGAAAGGGTTAGCTTCCACACATTCCTTCATTTTTATAAAATCCCCTGGAAAGGGTTAGCCTCCAACATCTGTCTAAAATGTCAAAACCCCTGGAAAGGGTTAGCCTCCAACATCTGTCTAAAATGTCAAAACCCCTGGAAAGGGTTAGCCTCCAACATCTGTCTAAAATGTCAAAATCCCTGGAAAGGGTTAGCTTCCACACATTCCTTCATTTCAATAAAAACCCCTGGAAAGGGTTAGCCTCCAACATCTGTCTAAAATGTCAAAATCCCTGGAAAGGGTTAGCTTCCACACATTCCTTCATTTCAATAAAAACCCCTGGAAAGGGTTAGCCTCCAAAGTCAATTAATAAAAAAAATAAAGATTCATTTCTCTTAGGAGATAATTTCCCCAAAAGAGTCAAAACCCCTGGAAAGGGTCAGCCTCCAAAAAACATGATAAAGTCAGTCTTTTAACAGACAAATTCACCAGCTGAGTCAAAATCCCTGGAAAGGGTTAGCTTCCAAAGAAAAACAGTCTTTTGATAAATAAAACCTCCTCAGTAGAGTCAAAACCAACAAAAACAGTTAGCCTCAACCTTGGGCTTCATACAAGGCACCCAAACAATAAAACTCCCCTGTCAAGAGTCAGCCTCAACCTTGGGCATTGTACAAGGCAGATAATAGAGTCTCCCCAGTGAGTCCTTCATCACTCAGTAGCCACAACCTTGGGCTTTGTACAAGGCAGATAAACCATATCTTTCATGTGTCAAAGATTCCTAACACTTAGGATCTTTCCCCATATAGTCATCCATACTTAATTCATTTAAGAGTCCGCCACAACCTTGGGCTTTGTACAAGGCAGAAAATAATGTTTTCCCTAGCTAGAGTCAGCCACAACCTTGGGCTTTGTACAAGGCACATAAAATAGAGTCATTCATTCAATTATACTCAACAGTTAGCCACAACCTTGGGCTTTGTACAAGGCACACAAATAGAGTCTCCCTAAATAGAGTCAGCCTCAATTCTGGGCTTTGTACAGAACACAAAAATACCCTGTAATTAATCCTCAGTGGAGTCATCTCCCAGAGTCAATAATATTAATTAATCAATCAAAAAGCCTCAAGCTTGGGCCTCATACAAGCCAGCTAAAGTCAAATCTTTTATACAGTAGATAGACATAGCTTATCTCTATAGAGAGATATTTTTACTACTCTACCACATTCAAACAAACAAACATTTCAATTTCAATTTCAATCAAAGTCTCCCATTTAGGACTCTGAAAGACATGCTCTGGCACATCCCCAGACTTGTACACTTTCCCTAATTTGGACGAGCATCTTTCTTTCATTTAAGAGGCATCTGACTGGCATACTTGCACACACAAGTAAGGTCCCCCTCTTGAATGAAATGAATTCAGTTATTCTGTCACTCTTTCAAAATGTTTGTGGTAGAATAGTACAAATACCTCTCTGTAGAGATGATTTCATGTCTCTTTACTGTAAACAGAGATTTAATTCCAAGCTTCAACCTTGAGCTTCAAGCAAGGCACCCAAAAAAATTAATTTCCCTAGTTAGTTCCCCGAACTACATTAAGCTCTGACTTCCACTAGGGATATGTAGGCATGAGGTTCACAAGGAATCTCAGCGAGCTAATAAAATACCAAAAATAGTCAGTCTGTCTATCTGTCTGTCTTTTCAAATCAAATCAATTCCTTCTCCTAACACAAAGGAGAAACTTTCCCAATCATTAGCAGCAAACACAATCACAATGACACAGAGAAGGTTCCTGTAGAGTACTACAGATATGTAGGGTGTTTAAACACTTCCCTATGTATAACCGACCCCCCGGACTCCAGAATTTCTAGTCTAGGTGAAATCCCCACACTTAGCAAACTCCTAGGGTTTAGTTGAGATCTTTTTTCCCCTTTCCTACTCGTAGGACAAATAAGAAAGTTCGTGTGATATCGTAGGAAGAACTGAAATAAAATTCATCCCACCACGGGCGCATTCTCCTTCCAAATTTCGCGTGAAGGGTTTAGCGTGCCGTCCTCCCAAGTGAAACGGGGAGGTAAAAGAAAACGACACCACAGAAAAATGGCGACTCTGCTGGGGATATAAGTGTTAAAAACCTTGGTTTTTCATCCAAACCAATGGTTGACCTGTTGCTGGTCCAGCCCCAATGAGGAATTAGGGATGCCAAATTCCCCCTCAAACAAGAGAGGTCCTGCCTAACCTCTGTGTCATTTCATGTGTTTGTTGCATATATATTTGTTTACTTTGTTTATTCTGTATCGGGAAAGGGCTTGATTCCCCCTTGTGGTGAGAAATCCTATACCCGGATTTGAGTGCAACATAAGATAGGATGGAGGATGTCTTCCCGGTGAAGGCCCTCTAATCTTGGTTTCCAAGTCTACTCTTGGGATTTGCCTGGCTGGTTGTGATTAACTGCGCCACTGCATTCCGAGACTGATTTGTACCAGGAGGACCTAGAAACACATTAACCCCACTTAAAGCCTTTTTTAGGACGTAGAGCGGTGATTACGGAAGTAATTGTCACGCAGATACTACACTCAGAGAAAACTCTCTTATAGATACCAATCAACGTATCTTTAAGGTTGAGCAAAAACTCTGAGACCCCTAGAACCCGTTCTACAGGTACAAAAATCCTTAACCTTAGTTTACCATTGGGGCGGGGATTGCGTTTTGACTTCATGACCACTATACCCTTCAACGCCATGTTTGTTTAAAACTCTTGTGTGTGCATTCATGCATTCATGCATCATTCATTAATAAACAACTAAAAACAAAAAGAGTCTTTTTCGAGTCGTTTTTCAAGGAAACTAAATAACGAACGTTTTGAACTTCATAGAAAGAGAGAAACGGAGAAAGGACTTAAGGATCTATACCATGGATTATGGGAGAAAGAGAGCTAGGAAATACACCTTCAAGATTCCCCAGGTCGAGGAACTGGGAAAGCTCGGAAAACTGGTGGTCAACCCCCAGGCTTTCAAGGAGAAGTATGGAAAACTTCTGCCTTTGCTCAATACCAACATGGTGGATGGGATCCTTCCCACCTTGGTACAGTTTTACGATCCAACGTATCACTGCTTCACCTTTCCAGATTATCAGCTCATGCCTACGTTAGAGGAGTACTCTCGTCTGATTGGAATACCCGTGTACGCGCAAGATCCGTACTCCGGTTTGGAAAAGAATCCTGACGACGTTATCATTGCTGCAACTACTCCTTTGAACGTAGTCGACATCAGAACTCATATGGTGAGTAGAGGAGGAATTCAAGGATTGCCCTCCAAATTCCTGTTTGATCAAGCTCGGTACTTCGTCAGCATCCAAGATATGAGCGCTTTTGAGGAAGTCTTGGCTTTGCTTATCTACGGATTGTTTTTGTTCCCTAACATTAACGATTTCGTCGACATCAACGCAATTAAGATCTTCTTAATTGGAAATCCAGTTCCAACCTTGCTTGCGGATGCTTATCACTCTGTGCATTCAAGAAACCTGCAGCGAGGAGGATTAATCACATGCTGCGTACCGTTGTTATACGAATGGTTCGTTTCACACCTGCCAAAGTCTAGCACTTTCTGGAACATGAGGGATGGCCTTTACTGGTCACAGAAAATCATGTCTCTCACTCATACAGACATTGATTGGTGTAGTCCTGACAACGACGAAACCAAGATCATCTTCAGTTGCGGAAGTTTTCCCAACGTACCCCTTATTGGAACTAAGGGAGGAATTAGTTACAATCCAGCTTTAGCCCGTCGTCAATACGGCTATCCTATGAAAAACATTCCAAGTAACATCCAATTGGAGGGTCTGTTCTTCAAGAACATCGACGATCATGGCAACATGCTGAAGAAGGAAATTGTCCAAGCCTGGCGTCTTGTTCACAGCAAAGGGAGAAGATTGTTAGGAAAACATCTTTGCATCTCCCTGGATCCTTACCTTCAATGGGTACGCGTCAGAGCATTCAAGCTCAGGATGCCATATCAACATCAAGAACCTATTCCCCTAAGGGAACCAATTTACCTTTTCTCCACCGATGTTGAAAAACTGCAAGCGGCATTAAACAAGGTATGCCAAGAAAGGAATGCTTGGAGGAACAAGTATCGAATTGTCAACACGGAAAATGTTGAGATTCAAAACATCCTAAGAAGGAAGGATGAGTTACTTGAAGTACTCGATCGACAAGTGACACAAACGTCACTTTCTCATCATATCCCTCCTGCTTCCTGGATCATCGATCAGCTCACGTCAGAGAACGCTCAGCTCAAGAAACAGAAGAAGATGTTAGAACGTGAAGTCGGCTCTTCATCAAAGTTTTAGAGTCCTTTCTCTCAGTTTCTCTGTATTTCCATTTTCAAAGTGTGTAAAAAACGGCGTTTTCGCTTAATTAATAAAAGTTTGATGTTTCATAACGTAATTATGGTGTTTCCTTGAAAAATAATAACTTAATTGCATATCATACATCGCTTTAGTCGTACGCACTGACACGAGAATTGTCGCGGATCTAATAGTCACTTTCCTTTCTCCAGAAAGAGAGGAGGAGAAGGAGGTGAACCAAGACTTTCAAGCTGTCTCATCCATACAACACTCGTTCAAGTCGCAAGAAAAGAATGGAAGACTTTGAGCAAGAGAATGAAGAACTCAGAGAAGAGATTAATACTCTCAAAGGTACTGTTGAAAGGCTCAATAGTATGGTAGAAGCCCTGGTAGTTGCGCAGAATCGACCAACGCCAGAAGAACCGCAAAGGACTGTGGTTTCCGAGATTGTTTCTACTCCTATTCCTCAGTATACCATGCCGCCTGATCGACCTTGGGGCATGCCGTATAACTTTACTCCAGAAGGGTACATACCTCCAGCTTCTGAAGCTCCAAAAGTCACCATGGATATGCGTCCACCGGAGGGTTACAAACCTCTGGAAATTGAAGTTCCAAGAGCAACGGCAATGGGTTTCGCACAACAGAATGCTGAGATTCCAAGATCTGCTGTCATGGCTTCTCCACAGCCCATTATGCATACTTTTCCCCCGCAGGGCGGACAAGTATATCATCACGCTCCAAGTGAGGATGCTGGCGTGTATGAAAGATTGGACGAGTTCCAAGAACAGTTTCTGCAAATGCAGAAGGAACTCAAGACTCTCCGAGGACAAGATCTATTTGGAAAGAATGCTGCAGACCTCTGTCTGGTTCCAAATGTTAAGATTCCTCACAAATTCAAAGTACCAGAATTCGAGAAGTACAAAGGGAATTCATGCCCACAAAGTCATCTTGTGATGTACGCTCGAAGAATGTCAACTCAGACTGATAATCAACAATTGCTCATTCATTATTTTCAAGACAGCCTGACTGGTGCTGCACTCAAATGGTACATGAACTTGGACAGTTCAGAGATTCGTACTTTTCGAGACCTCGGAGAGGCCTTCGTCAAACAGTATAAGTACAATCTGGATATGGCTCCCGACAGAGATCAACTCCGGGCCATGACTCAAAAGGATAGAGAAAGCTTCAAGGAATACGCTCAGAGATGGCGTGAAGTTGCTGCTCAAATTTGTCCACCACTTGAAGAGAAAGAAATGACAAAAATCTATCTCAAAACTTTGAGTCCATTTTACTACGGACGAATGGTTGCAAGTGCACCAAGTGACTTTACCGAGATGGTAAACATGGGTGTGCGTTTAGAAGAAGCAGTTCGAGAAGGACGCTTGAACAAAGAACCAGAATCTTCTGTTGGTCCAAGGAAGTATGGAAGTTCTTTCCAGAAGAAAAAGGATCAAGATGTCAGCAATGTCTTGCACAAAATCAAGAAGAAATTCCAACCTCAAGTTGCAACAATAACTCCGGTTGTTAACTCAGCGCCAGCTTATCAACCTCAGGTCTCGCAACAACAAATTCAACAAAGGTCGCAGCAACCTCAGCAGCAGGTTCGACCTCCAAATTACAACAATCGGGCTCCAAGGTATCCTGCCTTTGACCCCGTACCAATGCCGTATGCAGAATTGTTTCCAACATTACTGGCAAAAGGACTCATTCAGACAAGGAGTCCTCCAAATCCTACAAACAGTTCCTCACCATGGTATAAGGCTGACCAATCTTGTCCCTATCATCAGGGGGCACCAGGTCACAATATTGAGAACTGTTTCCCTTTCAAGATTGACGTCCAACGATTAGTGAAGAGCGGAATGCTATCCTTCAAAGATACTAATCCAAACGTCCAAGCAAATCCTTTGCCGCAGCACAAAGAAGCTTCAGTAAATCTGATAGATCAACACCCCAATGTCATTCAAATCTACGACATTCGTCAGATAGGGGAAAATCTTGTCAAGATGCACGCTAAACAAGCTGGGTACGGTCATGTACCACCTCACAACTACTTCACATGTGAAATTTGTCCAAAGAATAATCAAGGATGTGCCGTAGTTCAAGCTGCATTACAAGAACAAATGGACTTAGGATGGATTCAACATATCCGAGTCAGAACTGAACATGACATCAACATGGTTCAAGGATGTCCAGGAGAATACAAAATCTACAAAGTTGAAGACCTTGAAGGATCGGTAGTCAGGTTCCACAAAACTTTAAATGGACTTGCCTACTTTGGAACAGATTTCCACGCTTACAGTAGATGCGAAATCTGTCGAAGAAATTCACGAGGATGTTTGCGTGTTCGCAACGACATTCAAAAGCTGATGGATGACAATACCATTACTGTTCTTGCCAACAGAGAAGATGATGAAGTCTTTACCGTATCTCCTCAAATTAATCAAGTTGAACCTATGCAAGTTAAGTATGATAGCAGGAAGACAGCAGTTGCACCACTAGTCATCTACTTACCAGGTCCTGTACCGTATGAGTCCAGCAAGGCTATACCATACAAGTACAACGCTACATTCATTGAAAATGGTAAGGAAATACCATTACCGTCTGTTGTCAACATTGCTGATGTTAGTCGAGTCACCAGAAGTGGACGAGTCTTCAACAGAACAACAGAAAATGTGGAGAAACCTTCGGAGGAAGTACCACATAGGCAAGACAATCATCCGACCAATGCTGTTCAAGCGAAAGAAAATGATGAGATCTTGAAGTTAATCCAGAGGAGTGAATACAACATTGTAGATCAATTACTACATACTCCGTCTAGGATTTCTGTTCTTTCCCTGCTATTGAGTTCTGAAGCTCATAGGGAAGCTCTACAGAAAGTTTTGGAACAAGCTTTCGTAGAACCAAGTGTTACAATAAGCCAATTCAACAACATCGTTGCCAACATCTCTGCGGGAACTAACCTAAGTTTCTGTGACGAAGATCTTCCTGAAGAAGGGGTGGACCACAATCTTCCACTTCACATCTCAGTTGGCTGCATGGGTGATACACTCACAGGAGTCCTAATAGACAATGGATCCTCTCTCAACGTCATGCCTAAATCAACATTATCAAGATTATCTTTCGAAGATTACCCTCTAAGAAAAAGTCATGTCATCGTCAAAGCATTTGATGGATCAAGAAAGTCAGTTTTCGGAGAAGTAGATCTTCCCATAACTATTGGACCTCAGACGTTCAAAATCACTTTCCAAGTTATGGACATTCCAGCACAATACAGTTGTTTGCTAGGTCGCCCATGGATTCATGAGGCTGGGGCAATTACTTCAACACTTCATCAGAAACTGAAGTTCATAAGAAATGACAAATTGGTAACCGTATGTGGAGAACGAGCTCTGATCGTCAGCAACCTGTCATCATTCTCCGACATAGAACCAAAAGAAGTTGTTGGAACTAAATTCCAAGCACTTTCCTTAGACAAAGGAAAGGAGAAAGCAGCGTCTATCTCTTCATACAAAGATGCAATCCAAGTTGTAAAGGATGGCACTACCAGTGGTTGGGGGCACATTAATATTCCTACCAACAACAAGAACAGAACAGGAATTGGATTCTTTCCGACATCATCAAAAGCTATCCCAGGGATTGAGGTAGTTCTCCCTATTCAAGAAACTTTCTGCAGTGGAGGTTTTCTTCAACCTGTTCAACAAACAGTCAATACCATCGGTACGGAAAACACCGATGAAGAGGAATGGTTATCCTATCTTAACAAAGCAGGATACATCTCCCTACCAGAGTCTGAACCACCTTGCTGTTATCCGACTAAAGGATCTGAAAGTAAGACTCAACCAAGCAGTGATGAAGTTACTGACAGCTTCACCACCAGAAGTCATGGTTCATCAGAAGAAGTTCCTCCTATCCCCGAAGAGACTTGGGATACATTAGGAGAACCAAGCGGAAAATTCGACTACATGGTGAAATACTCCGCTCCTGAAAGTTCAAGAATCTCTCTTGAAGATATTGTTCCAACTGGATGGAACAGTGATTTTGAGTACCTCTCTCAGCCAAAAGAGATGTATAACCCTTGCTATTCATCATCAGCATCTGGTGAAGTCATCATTGAGGATTATATCCCCAAGTCACCTTCCGAGGCTAAGGATCTAGAGTTCACATATCTAGTCAATGCCATCTTGGGAGAAGAGCAAGACCAAAATACAGAAGAGGATGATCTCGAAAGTGTCTCCGACAACGAGTCTCTCCATTCAGAAGATTGGAAGTTTCCTCAAAAGAAAAACCGACATACTCCACTCGGAAATGGGTATGCTCACACCGCTCAGTCTGCTGAAGTAGAAGAAGATCGTCTGAGTGTTGCAAAGACAGTGGTTGGTAAATCAAGACCTACCACAGGCCAGCTTAAGCCTAAGGTTCCAGATTACTTAGTGCACAATGGGGTTCGCCACTATTGGACAGCTGTTGAAGTTTCAACTGTTGTTCGCACTCCTAAGTAGGAACTTTCACCGTTATTTTGTCCTCTCACCATAGCCCAGGGTGAAGAGATGTTTCATAGGGCTTTGCATTTTACTATTTCTTAGTTAAATGTCCCTCTTTGCTTCGCCCAAAGCAATAGAGTTTTGTTTTATAGGGTCTTTGTTTCAAGAAATGACTGTCCATAAATAAAAATGTCATTCTGTTCCTTCGTTTAGTTTTCCCTTTTCTTTTTTTCGGAAATTGGTAATCCTAAAAAACACCCTTAAAAAACATCAAACATTCCATTAACTGCATACACCGAGTCTTCCCTCGTTGTCTAAATAAAACTTATCACACATATGCAGATTAATCATAAAATACCCCGTTGAAACGTGCGACCGTATGACTTCTCCAAGCTTTGAGTTTCCTGTATTCGAGGCAGAGGAAGAAGAAGACGAAGAAATATCAAAGGAAATTTCACGGTTACTTCAACAAAAGGAAGAGGCCATTCAGCCATACAATGAGCCTCTAGAGATCATTAACCTTGGTTCCAATGGAAACAGAAAAGAGGTTAAGATTGGAGCTTCACTCAGTTCAGAGATCAGAGAGAGTTTGATACAGCTACTCAAAGAATTCTCAGATGTCTTCGCTTGGTCTTATCAAGATATGCCAGGGTTGGATACCAGTATAGTGGAGCATCACTTGCCATTAAAAGCAGAATGCCCTCCGGTCAAGCAAAAATTAAGAAGAACTCATCCGGAGATGGCCATGAAAATCAAAGAGGAAGTTCAAAAGCAGATCAACGCAGGTTTCCTCGTCACTTCAGAATACCCTCAGTGGTTAGCTAACATTGTTCCCGTTCCTAAGAAAGACGGAAAAGTCCGCATGTGCGTCGACTACAGAGATTTGAACAAGGCTAGCCCTAAGGATGATTTTCCTTTACCACATATTGATATGTTGGTAGACAGTACAGCAAAATCCAAAGTTTTCTCGTTCATGGACGGATTTTCAGGATCTATTTCACCAAATGGGTTGAAGCAGCTTCATATGCAAACGTTACAAGACAAGTTGTCGTCAGGTTTATCAAGAATCACATCATCTGTCGCTACGGCGTTCCTAGCAAGATAATCACTGACAATGGGTCAAATTTGAATAACAAAATGATGAAGGAGCTTTGTGAAGAATTCAAGATCGAACATCACAACTCATCTCCTTACAGGCCAAAGATGAATGGAGCTGTAGAAGCAGCTAACAAAAACATCAAGAAAATCATTCAGAAGATGGTCATCACTTACAAAGATTGGCATGAAATGCTCCCGTATGCTCTTCACGGTTACCGTACATCAGTACGCACTTCGACTGGAGCAACTCCTTTCTCCCTTGTATATGGCATGGAGGCAGTCCTACCTATAGAGGTTGAGATTCCATCAATGAGAGTTTTGATGGAGGCAAAATTAACAGAAGCCGAGTGGTGTCAAAGCAGATTCGATGAATTGAACTTAATAGAAGAAAAGCGCATGACAGCTTTATGCCACGGACAGCTATATCAACAAAGAATGAAGAAAGCTTTCGACAAAAAGGTTCGACCTCGCACAATCAAAGAAGGCGACCTTGTACTCAAAAAAATTCAATCTTTTCTCACAGATTCGAGAGGGAAATGGACTCCCAATTATGACGGCCCCTACGTGGTCAAGAGAGCTTTCTCAGGAGGAGCCTTAATACTCACGACTATGGATGGAGAAGAATTCACCCGTCCTGTGAACGTCGACGCAGTCAAGAAATACTTCGCCTAAATAAACAAAAGAACAGCTCGCTAAGTTGAAAACTCGCAAAGAGCGGCTTAGGCAAAAAAGAGCGTCTCGGTGAATCGAAAACCCGAAAGGGCGATTCAGGCAAAAGTTAGAGACATAAGAAAAAAATATATAATCAATCCCGGTAAACTTAAAACCCGAAAGGGGTAGTTTACGCAAAAGTTAGGGATATATGGCAAGTAACTGTGTTCAGGACAAACTTGATCATTCAAAATCCATCAGCAGTAGGTCATCTTCTACGAAGCACGAATACAGCGCAACTCGGAGTGAAAGGGAAAGATAACGGTCGTCACGTTTCATCGTAGCCCTTTTCCCGAAAATTACCAATTTCCAACTTTGTAAATACTCCATGGAATCAAGCATTTGGCTGATTACCATTCCATATATAATAATTTGAGCCTTGTGCTTTTCCTTTGCAATCTAGTCTTATTCAGTTTCTTGAAATGCATTTTAAGTTTAAACAGTCATTTTTCTTGAAACAAATGTTTTCATAAAATAAAAATGAATTTACTTGCAAAAATAAAGGTGAAATTTCTTTCTAAGGTTTACAAACAATAGGAAGAATGCAAACAGTTGCTCCAAGAACGGTTGAGACTCCGGGAACCAAGTTTTCCCCATGAGGTCGCTTTGCGAACATCTCCCGATGACGGATCTTTACTTCAATTCAT
Source organism: Vicia villosa (assembly GCF_029867415.1). Taxonomy (NCBI): domain Eukaryota; kingdom Viridiplantae; phylum Streptophyta; class Magnoliopsida; order Fabales; family Fabaceae; genus Vicia; species Vicia villosa. The sequence goes on from NW_026705571.1 coordinate 482,616, forward strand.
ATTACTCATTTCGGACAACGGACAACTGATAACCAGATATTCCCAACAGAGTTCGAACTACAAGAAGAGGACATCTTCTGATCAACAAGAATTCAAGTCGTATCATTAGGATTTTACATCCGCGACAATTCCATTCACATTCACTTTACATTTTATAATTGTCATAATATTCATGCATACATTACATCACAACTGCATAGTCAAATTAGGCTTTTAATCATGAGAATGCCCGAGTCATGAGGGCATGAACTCAAGTTTCCCCTGCAAGTCCTGGAGAAACTTTTTCCTTCAAAACAACGATCCATGTAGAGAGATTTCCCCAAGCAAGTCAATAGATGGTAGTCTCCCTCAAAGAGATAGTTTGTTCACTTTTGGAATTCCTCAGCCGAGAATCTCCTGCAGAGCGACATTCGACAGTCTTCTTCAGATAAGATAGTCTGCTTCACATTCCGGAACTCCCTACAGGTTTGGTATTTCCCCAGCAGGGTCAAAAGGTGCCACTTCTTGTCAAAGGAAAATTCAGAATCTCCCAGCAGATCGACAAATGATTCCCCAGCGGAGTCAGCAAATGATAGTCTTCATCCAGAAGATAGTTCAGATTCCCCAACAAAGTCAGCAAATGGCAGTCTCTTTCAGCAGAAGACAGTTTGCTCACTTTCTATCACAACAAAGTCAGCAAATGGCAGTCTCTTTCAGCAGAAGACAGTTTGCTCACTTTCTATCACAACAAAGTCAGCAAATGGCAGTCTCTTTCAGCAAAAGACAGTTTGCTCACTTTCTATCACAACAAAGTCAGCAAATGGCAGTCTCTTTCAGCAAAAGACAGTTTGTTCACTTTCTTTCATGACAGGGTCGACAAATGGCAGTCTCTTTCAGCAGAAGACAGTTTGCTCCCCGAGCAATTGGCAAATGGCAGCCTTTCCCCAAGGAAAGACAGTTTGTCTGTTAAATACTCAAGAGATCGACAAATGGCAGTTTCTTCAAACAGTTTGTCTGTTTCTGGGATGTTTAACTCCCCACAGAGTCGATGAATGGCAGTTTTCCTCTTAGGGAAACAGTTCGTTGATTCCCCAGGCATCAGTTGACGAATGGCAGTTTTCACCCCGAAAACAGTTCGTCCGCCTTCAAACAAAGTCATTAGCCCCTCAAAAGATCATGAGGCCATATGACATTCTTTCAAAGACGTCAAGTCAAAAGGGAAGATGGTGAAGTTTCTTTACAGCCGTCAAATGGCATCTTATCTCCAAGCGCTGATAAGAAGTTTGATGAGGAAACAAACCCTTGAAGTTTCTTTACTACCATCAAATGGCGTCTCGTCTCCAAGTGCTGATGAGAAGTTTGATGAGGAAACAAACCCTTGAAGTTTCTTTACTACCATCAAATGGCGTCTCGTCTCCAAGTGCTGATGAGAAGTTTGATGAGGAAACAAATCTTTGAAGTTTCTTTATTTACCATCAAATGGTATCTCATCTCCAAGTGCTGATGAGAAGTTTGATGAGGAAACAAACCCTTGAAGTTTCTTTACTACCATCAAATGGTGTCTCGTCTCCAAGTGCTGATGAGAAGTTTGATGAGGAAACAGACCTTTGGAGATTTTCTCTTTATCTGAGATATTGTCCAAACGCAACCGAGACCAGTTTCGAGATACGGACATCCGAAACGAGGAGAGGTTGTTTACCTTTTTCTAAGTATCAGCACTTAGTTAAAGAAGATGGATTGCGCATCCTACATTGCCATCCATTCACCAGAATCCACATCAAGTATTTCTGCAGGAGTTTGTCTCATCATCCCCCGCCAAGTGCGACAACAGGATCAAATCATGCAAAGATTTTATCAATTACAACATCTCAGGAGCGCCCAAAATTCGGGCATTCTTTGATATTTAAGTCTCTTTTACGCAGGAGAGATCGAGATCTCAATCTCTCTCCCTCCAGATAAAAGAAACTTAAATAGGGGCATCTGTCATACCCTAATTTTTGACCCCCCTGAGATGACATATCTTCAGGATTTTTCATCAGGTCAAGACAAGTACCCAGAGCAGTCATTTCTCCATCTGGTACCTAATCGAGGGTGCTCAAAGACAAGAAAGCTCAGGCAAAGGATCAATCAATACAAAGACTAGTCTCTAATACAATCATGGGGCTCAAAAAACTTCACTTTTCTCATCTATGATTGATTAGACATCCAGTCATATGAGTACAGGTTTACTCAGGTCACCAGACTAGGGTTTTGAGCCTATCAAGGACTAAAATCAGGGATCACTTTTGGGAAACCCTAAAAAGCCCCAGGGAACCATTCAAAGACATCAATCATCTTCAAATAACTCATATGACAAGATCTACTGGACATCACACTTCAATTCAAAGTCTACAGTCATTATTTTCACATGGTCGACAAATTAGGGTTTTGACCTAATTCACCAAGATAGTTGACTTCTGATCAGGGCATGAATCCAAAACTCAAGACATGATTCAAGAGTCTCTACTACCTCCATATAATCCATTTATATCATCCATTTGGGGAGAAGATCTTATTTCTACACAAAAGCCCAAAAATTCACTTTGTCAGGAAAAAGTCAACTGTGAAGGATCATCATTGACTTTTAAGGTTTTTGGTCAAAAAATGACTTTCAAAGATCAATATCATCAATATATGGATGTCAAAGTCATTTGGCCAAACAAATTCAAAGAAATTCATCAAAGAGCAAAAAGTCGGGAATTAGGGTTTTTGAGGGCATGATGAGATCTCAAAATTTCACCTACACAACTCAAAAAACTTCCAACATGAAAGTTGTAGATCTTGCCAAATAAAACAACATCTTACAAGGGAACTTTTTTCAAAAGATCAACCATTTATGAAGTTTTGGAAATTTTGAAGTTTAGGTCATAAACACTTAGAAATTTTTCTAAGTGTTTTAACCTAGTTTTCTTCCAACTTTGGCCTCATTTTTCACAAATTTCCCAAAGGATTCTGAAGAAGACATAAACTAATGATTTAAAGTAGATGTTTAGGGCTTTCCAAATTGTGTTCAACCTTCTCAAAATTCAATTTGAGCTAAGAGTTATGCTTGTTCAAAGTTGGCCTCATGAAGTGAAATTATAGGTCATGCATCATTTTGGAACTTTGAAGTTTTGTGCACATGACCTCAAATACAGATGCTACATGACCCATAATACATCTGCAAACATGCCATGCATTCATTTTCACCATGCCATGATAATTGAAGAAGATTCCTAAAACAAGAACATGTGATTATGTAATGATTACATTTGAGAATTTATGGCAAATTGATGAATCACCCAAGGAATCTTCTCATCAACCAATTAGAGCTCACTTTGCATCTGAATTGTCCCCTAAGATCAGATAGAATCAATGGATAGGGGAGGTGGCTCGAAAATGCAATGATCACACTTGGATATTCTTTGAAATTTCTTCATGGCTAAGAAACCAAACTTGCTTCACTAAGCAAGCTCACTCTCTCACTCAGTACTGAGACATTTGCCTATAAATAGGAGAGCACAATTCAGTAGAGAAACACACCAAAGCAACCATATTACTTGCTTTCTCTTTCTCTTCTCTTGTTCATTGTTTTTCAAAGTTCTTTGGCAAGAAGAATCGATTTCTTCAAACCAGAGCTTATCTTTGGGAAGTGAGCATTCTAACATCTCAAGGGAGGTCATTTGAGGTGATCCAAGCACCTGGATCACTTCTGTAGGTGGAGGAACACCATTGTTGCTCTCACTTTGGAGCATCTGCAGTTGGAGGTCCATGGAGTGATTCAGAAGGTTTCAAGGCAAGCCAATCATCCAGACACACTCCTCAGGTCATAGTGAAGCTAACCAGATGGCTGCAGCTCATCTGTAACTCGAGAATCAACACCCTCCATGTTCACTTGAAGCTGAAATCGAGGGAGGTCCATAGAACAATTCAGGAGGTTTGAGGTCATTACAAGCATTCAGTTAGCATCACTGAGCCACAAGGAAGCTTTTGGGATCATTCATACAAGCCCAGTTGCTCTCTATCATCCTCACGATCTCCATTTTCAGAGGTAAGTTTCTGAACTCCCTCTCTTTAATTTAAGTATTCTTTGTGAAATAGCTCGATTCTATCTTGTTCAGCATCATCAGAGGATTGAAAACCCTCTATCATCATCCATTTATCTTTCAGTATAGTCATTTAATTTAATTTTGAAATTTTAGGGTTCTTCACGATTTCTGGTAAATTAGTTAGATGTAGTTAATGATAGTTCATGTTAGTTACATACTTAGAATCGTGAGTGAATTTAGAGCAAGTTTCATGTTTACATCGTTGCAAATGGTTGAGAAACGAGTAAGTTCAGAAATTCAAAAATGGAGAGCTTGAGGTTGAAGATGAAGATGGTGGTGGCGCGCAAATTTGAATTCTCAGGGGAGAGTTTATTTTATTTTGAATGGTGTGCGTTTTATTAACGACTGAATAACTTGCCCTAGTAGCCACACATGCGCTCTTAGTCTCCTCATGCCCAAAGTCTGGGGTTCGAATCCCCCTCGCCCCAGACTTTTTGATTCTTTTATTTTTCAAAGATTTACAACTTGTTTTGAAACATAACCAAATGAAGGCAAGTCACTAACACTGAGCGCGCGTTGGCTCAGTGGTGTTGTTTTGGACTGGTGACCTCAAGGGCGTGGGTTCAAACCCTCCAAGGGCCAAAACTTATTTTTTAACACTAATTTCTTTCATTTCTCTTCACAACTTCACATATTTATTTAACCTATCAAAATAAATCATTTTCACTTCATTTTTCATACACCTATTATTTAATATACCTATTTTATGATTAGTCAAAAAAATCATAAAAATATTATGTATTTCTTGAATTTTAATTAGGTTTAAAATAGTATGTTTTTAAGTGTTTTCTTAAATACTTTAAATATATATATTCACTTTGATTTAACCTAATCATTTTATAAATAATTTTATGATAAAACCCTAATTGTTTAGGTCTTAATTAAGTAAAAATCTTTATTTTTACTTTAATTAAGTTGACTTTTGTCAAATCTCAAAACTGTTTTCAATCTCTGATAAAATCAGATGATTAAGGTTTTCAAACAACAAAACCTTGTATCATTCCAAATCATTTTTTTCAAATTGTTTTTACACCAGTACTGTAAAGTACTGGGCCTCTAATAGAGTGTAAGTCCCAAAAACCTTCTCTTCTTAGCTTGTTTTCAAAACTGTATTTTCAAAATCTTCTTTCTGTTTTCAAAACATTCTTCTGGTATTTGAAGGGCATTATTCCCGGTGAAACTCTTCAGATACCTATGTGACCTTTGTCCATCTTCACTTCTTCTGTTTTCAAAAACCATTAACTGTTTATCATATATTCAACTGTCATCAACAAAACAACAAAAATACTGTTGAGGCTCTGTACATACTTCTTCAATGGCCTCCACTCCATCCAGGTTAGGCTTTACAAGCTTTCAATTTACAGTCTTTATTTAAATTACTGTCAAATATAAACTGTGCATATATTAGTTTAGAACTGCGTTTGAGTATAAACCTTAGGACAGTTAAACTATGTATATATATTAGGAATATGACCTAGGATTGAGAATGTCTTCCCGGTGAAGGCTCTTTCCTAATTAGAGATCTGTAGTTCAAACCCCCAAGATGAATTATTCCCGGTGAAACATCTTGGTAAAAACCTTAGAATCCAAAATATAGGACACATCCACCCAAAGAGGAATTATTCCCGGTGAAACCTCTTACCCATTTGCTTAGAGCCAAAATAAGTTCAAAACCACATAGCTTTCTCTTGTGCTATAACAAGGACCCTCGATTAGCCTCCTCTTGGGCTTTGTACAAGGACCCACAGGCTTCTTAAAAGCATTTCCAGCTTCCTCTTGAGCTTTTATACAAGGACCCATCAGGTTTCTTATAAACATAGGAACAGGTCTTTAGTCACCTTTTAGCCTACCCTGGTGAGTTTCTTCCAATTTAAACCAGACTTTAAACAAGCTAAGTTTGTCTCAATTTCACATTGAGTACATTTTTGGAATGAGAGACATGGACAGTCTCTGTCACCCTTATCTTCATCAATCTTCCTTAGCAGAGTCTAGGATCCATGTTTGATCATCCTCAGCATTGAGTCAGCCTTCATCTTGGGCTTTAAACAAGAAGTCTCCATTAGATAATCTTTCTGCCATTCATTTCAATAAAAACCCCTGGAAAGGGTTAGCCTCCAACATCTGTCTAAAATGTCAAAACCCATGGAAAGGGTTAGCCTCCAACATCTGTCTAAAATGTCAAAATCCCTGGAAAGGGTTAGCTTCCACACATTCCTTCATTTTTATAAAATCCCCTGGAAAGGGTTAGCCTCCAACATCTGTCTAAAATGTCAAAACCCCTGGAAAGGGTTAGCCTCCAACATCTGTCTAAAATGTCAAAACCCCTGGAAAGGGTTAGCCTCCAACATCTGTCTAAAATGTCAAAATCCCTGGAAAGGGTTAGCTTCCACACATTCCTTCATTTCAATAAAAACCCCTGGAAAGGGTTAGCCTCCAACATCTGTCTAAAATGTCAAAATCCCTGGAAAGGGTTAGCTTCCACACATTCCTTCATTTCAATAAAAACCCCTGGAAAGGGTTAGCCTCCAAAGTCAATTAATAAAAAAAATAAAGATTCATTTCTCTTAGGAGATAATTTCCCCAAAAGAGTCAAAACCCCTGGAAAGGGTCAGCCTCCAAAAAACATGATAAAGTCAGTCTTTTAACAGACAAATTCACCAGCTGAGTCAAAATCCCTGGAAAGGGTTAGCTTCCAAAGAAAAACAGTCTTTTGATAAATAAAACCTCCTCAGTAGAGTCAAAACCAACAAAAACAGTTAGCCTCAACCTTGGGCTTCATACAAGGCACCCAAACAATAAAACTCCCCTGTCAAGAGTCAGCCTCAACCTTGGGCATTGTACAAGGCAGATAATAGAGTCTCCCCAGTAAGTCCTTCATCACTCAGTAGCCACAACCTTGGGCTTTGTACAAGGCAGATAAACCATATCTTTCATGTGTCAAAGATTCCTAACACTTAGGATCTTTCCCCATATAGTCATCCATACTTAATTCATTTAAGAGTCCGCCACAACCTTGGGCTTTGTACAAGGCAGAAAATAATGTTTTCCCTAGCTAGAGTCAGCCACAACCTTGGGCTTTGTACAAGGCACATAAAATAGAGTCATTCATTCAATTATACTCAACAGTTAGCCACAACCTTGGGCTTTGTACAAGGCACACAAATAGAGTCTCCCTAAATAGAGTCAGCCTCAATTCTGGGCTTTGTACAGAACACTAAAATACCCTGTAATTAATCCTCAGTGGAGTCATCTCCAGAGTCAATAATATCAATTAATCAATCAAAAAGCCTCAAGCTTGGGCCTCATACAAGCCAGCTAAAGTCAAATCTTTTATACAGTAGATAGACATAGCTTATCTCTATAGAGAGATATTTTTACTACTCTACCACATTCAAACAAACAAACATTTCAATTTCAATTTCAATTTCAATCAAAGTCTCCCATTTAGGACTCTGAAAGACATGCTCTGGCACATCCCCAGACTTGTACACTTTCCCTAATTTGGACGAGCATCTTTCTTTCATTTAAGAGGCATCTGACTGGCATACTTGCACACACAAGTAAGGTCCCCCTCTTGAATGAAATGAATTCAGTTATTCTGTCACTCTTTCAAAATGTTTGTGGTAGAATAGTACAAATACCTCTCTGTAGAGATGATTTCATGTCTCTTTACTGTAAACAGAGATTTAATTCCAAGCTTCAACCTTGAGCTTCAAGCAAGGCACCCAAAAAACAGTAATTTCCCTAGTTAGTTCCCCGAACTACATTAAGCTCTGACTTCCACTAGGGATATGTAGGCATGAGGTTCACAAGGAATCTCAGCGAGCTAATAAAATACCAAAAATAGTCAGTCTGTCTATCTGTCTGTCTTTTCAAATCAAATCAATTCCTTCTCCTAACACAAAGGAGAAACTTTCCCAATCATTAGCAGCAAACACAATCACAATGACACAGAGAAGGTTCCTGTAGAGTACTACAGATATGTAGGGTGTTTAAACACTTCCCTATGTATAACCGACCCCCCGGACTCCAGAATTTCTAGTCTAGGTGAAATCCCCACACTTAGCAAACTCCTAGGGTTTAGTTGAGATCTTTTTTCCCCTTTCCTACTCGTAGGACAAATAAGAAAGTTCGTGTGATATCGTAGGAAGAACTGAAATAAAATTCATCCCACCACGGGCGCATTCTCCTTCCAAATTTCGCGTGAAGGGTTTAGCGTGCCGTCCTCCCAAGTGAAACGGGGAGGTAAAAGAAAACGACACCACACATTCAACACCCCTATCATTACATTCAAAAGGAAAATTACAAAAAAGGGGAGCTGATTGATAAATAGTTGGCCGAAGTCAACGATGATCCTAGACTTATTGCCCTTCTGAACTTCAGAGTCTTTCACTTCAGCTCCATGGGTCATACTCTTACGCATCATGCATCTTCAAACTTCAAGCTTCAAGCCTTGTAGCTTCTAATGCTAAAAGTTCATTCAAAATAAATCCTGCAACACACACAAGAACATATTCAGCATATTTCATTCACAATTCAATTAACCAGAGTCCACATTTCACCTGCAGTTCACTTCCAAAACAAAGAAACAATATACATTCAAAACATCTTTTAGTGCGTTACATACTGCAGTGAAACACCAGAGACTAAACCATACAGCAATCCTCATACAATTCACATTAGCATACCCATTACTAACATAAACCTACTAACTGACTCATTCACAAACCATATATTCAAATAAACTAACTACCTAACCAACCATAACAAACTTTCCCAACAGCATAAACTAACTTCCAAATATAAACAGCTCCAAACAGTACCTCTAAAACCATTTAATAACCAAAAAATCTCAGTTTTATTTGATTACCACCAACAACCCATTCATAACTGACTTTGCTAACCCACTCTTGATTCTCATAACAGTCCGAACTCACTAGTGTTACTAACAGCTTCATCCACCATATACATCACAAACTGAAAAAAGAAAAAACATATAACAGAATATAACCGATCCTCTAACCATCCCCAACAGATTTTTAACCATCACATGACTACCTCTCCAACAGAAAAAATCAGTTACAAGAATACATATACATACAGTTGTAAATTCACTACAAAAATAATTCAAACCAATGTCCAATTCAGCATATAACTGACCCGATTAACTTGTAACTAACAACTTCTAACTAGCATTCAGTTATAACTAACTTTCCCCCTCACCCTTCACTTTCAAAAACTATCCCTAAACAACTAATTATAACTAATTATGCCAGCTCAGTAACCAATTTCCTAACAGAATCTCTAACAAACTTTCTAACCAACCTAACAGATTCAACAGAATGATAACAGAAGGAGAGAAGGGAAGTTACCTCAACAATTCAATCTCCTCCTATAAAACCAGAACTTCGCTTCAATTACCCTCTACCATTTTTCATACCCTGCCTCAATCATCTTCACACACCATCACCCACTCTTCATCATCTTCACCAATCTTCTTCTCTCTTTCCGAAACCTCACAACTTCATTCTTCAACCTTCATCTTACTCCCTCACCATCTTCTTCACCATCCATTCATCATCATTTCCAACCTTCTCTTGACACTCTTCTCCCTCTCTGAATTCTTTAACTTCAAATCACATCTTCAACCTCTCAATCTCTCCACTTCAATCATCATCTACCACAAAAATCAGAAAACCAATCAAACAGAAGGTAGAAGAAAAGCTCAGAAAAGGGCGCAACAGAAATTGCAGAGAGAACTCACCGATAACAGAAGTGTAACCGAGAACGTAACAAACTCTCACTCGAGCTCTCTCTTGATTCTCACCTTCAATCATCAACCTCATCAATCCTCAATCTTTATCTCCGATACAACTCCTCATGCTTCAATGATTCAAGGACACCTCTTCTTCATCATCGCTCAGCATCATCTTCAACGCACAATTCTTCAATCTCCAATCATCAACCGTGAATCTTCCACATCTCCACATCGTTTTCAAATTTCAACACACCTTGATTCGGCATCAACTTGCTATCTCCGTCTTGCTCCTGCAACAATCATCAGCATCGCACGCGACGCATCATCTTCGTCGCGCATCGTTAGTCGTTAATTCCTCCTTGAACAATAGCAAAGACGTAGGAGTCAGGAATAGTGGAAATCGAAACGAAAAGAGGAACGAGTCAAAGATCAGGGATGCCTGATATTACACGTTCTCACGATTAGACGAACTCCGAGTTGTCGAGAAGAGAGTTTGAGACAGAGACGAAAGCAAGAGAATGAAACCGGAGGTTGAGTGTTCGCTTCCGATCACGACGGCGAATTGAAGAATTTCGCCGGAGTAGAGTAATTTCGTCGCCGCCGCCGCCAGGGTTGCTCGTGAGGAGAGTCTGAGGAAGAGCGTGAGATATCAAAGGTCACAAGGTTAACCCTAAATCCCTTTTCTCCTTTTTCAATTTAATTCCTTTTTTTCATTTTTTTGTTTTGATAAAAAAATCTGAAATTGAAATCTGAGAACAAACCCCATGGGCCCTCAACGATTTGCTAGGCTCACCCCCTCTAGGCCCATGAACCATTCACTTTTTTGGCATAAGAAAAGCTGTAACAAAAACAACCATTCTGGGCCACTCCCCTGGGCCCTGTGCGCAAATCTATTGACTGCACCTTTGTTTTACACTTAAACCCCCCCTGACTCATATAAACTTGATCGATTTTAGATTTCTTTTGTTGAGTTTAATTTGTAGTTTCTTTTAGTCATTAATTGATAAAATTTCCCACATAAATATCTCATAAAAATAAGTAGATTTTAGGTTAATTTTGACATTTAAGTTCTTCAGAAAAACGCATAAAAATAATAGTTTTAGTTTAATTTCGCATTAATGCTTGAATTGTTTTTTGTGCTATTTCCATGTTATTTTTGTATGATTCTTGTATGATTTTATCGCTTGTATCTTTGGCCATATTTTTGGCCCATTTTGGTATCACTTCAATACTCCTTTTAGAATTTAGTAACCATAACTTTAGGCTAGATTTGTACATAAACAGCAATCATTAGGCTTAGAGATTAGGCTAGTCTCCCCCTTTTTTGCATTTCTTTTTTTCTTTTCAACTTTTAAAACACTTAATAAAATACCGACAAGGATCATACCGTTACTATATTTCATAGTAGGAAAGAAATGATTGGGGCGTAGGCCCCGATGTATGTTCTTTTCTACTTAGCGGAGAAGAAATGATTGAGGTGTGAAGCCTCGGTGTATTTCTTAACCGTTATTTAGAGAAACGATTGTGGCGTAGGCCTCGATGTGCATTCTCTAAATATTCATAAAAAAAACTTCTTTTTGTAGCTCTTTTACTTAGCGGAAAAGAAATGATTGAGGTGTGAGGCCTCGATGTATTTCTTAACCGCTATTTAGAGAAACGATTGTGGCGTAGGCCTCGATGTGCATTCTCTAAATACTCAAAAAACAAAAATTCTTTTGGTATGATCTAAGTCACAAAATTAAAATTCCCTTAAAAAACCCCAACCGAAAACACTTAAAACACTAATAAATGTTCAGATTTAAAACAAAAGTAAGGAAGTGATGCGAGACCTTGTAGTGGGTTCTCGTCATCATGGAATTACCCTAAAAGATACAAACCAATCTCTTTTTCTCCTTTTTAAGGGCATGTTATCTCCGCTCTATTGCATCCTAGGCGATCCCTTATGCAAGAGCGCGAGCGTTGACGCCGCCCAACTAAAAAACACAAAAACAAACAGAAAATCGTGAGCCGAGCTACGGTAACTCTGATTCCTGAAAAGGATACGTAGGCAGCGGGGTAGGGCCCGTGCGAGTACAATTCTTTATTTTCCCTACATTTTGCATCCATTTCGCATTTAGACATAGACATAGTACACACCCTTTAGATAGAAACAAACATAGGTGGATACCATCGAGTACGATGGGCGCGAGGAGTGCTAGTACCTTCCCCTTGCGTAACCGACTCCCGTACCTTGATTCTCTGGTCGCAAGACCCTGTTCCTTCCTTTGTTAGGTTTTCTGATATTCCTTTCCCTTATGGGATAAATATATTGGTGGCGACTCTGTTCATTTTTCGCGAGCGTGCGACAGCTGGCGACTCTGCTGGGGATGTTGCTAGACCTGTGCTGGTCCATCCTTAGTGAGTCGATCCTAGCCTATCCGTTTGTTTGTTTATTTACTGGGTGTGCTACGTTTTGTCTATACGTGCCTTTATTTATTTTATGTATTTATTTTATGTTTCGCATGTCCTGTTTATTTTCCGCTTGCATATCATGTTTATTTCTGCTCGCACATCATGCATATGGATTATATTTTGTGTTCCTTGGGGTCTTCTGTTCTGTTTTGCAGGTTGGGTGGGATGTTCTATGAGGTAAAAGGCCCAATACCCAGGCCAGAGTGACACATAGGATACCTAGGATAGAGTGGATAGTCATGACGCCAACAGAATGTCAGGTTCTGTTGATTGCGATCATGAGACCCACGCCCAGTCGAGGTCCAAATGGGGTATCATTGTTGGCATGTAGATGCAACAACGGTGGTGCCTCAGGAGGACTGATAACGCTGGTTGCCATTTTGACCTTACCCTGACCTAGATTCACCCGTGAGTGGGGAGGGATATACATGACAGGTACCGTTGGTGACTCAGGTTCTGTTGGTGACTATTGGTTCTCCTGGTATTCAAAAAGGTGTCGGACCTTTGATCCTGTGACATTTGACCTGTATCAGTTATTCAGAGGATTGTACAGTGGTTACTAAGATTACATCGACCGTTGATCCCATGCTTTTGCATTGCATAACATCATTGCTTTGTCCACTCCATTTATGAAAGATCCTAAAGTCTATTTCCAAAAAAAAGAGAAAAGAAAAGAAAAGAAAAGATATGTAAAAGAAAAAGGAAATAGAAAAGCAAAAAAAGAAAAGAAAAGATATTCTATACAAAATAAAGCCTTGAAAAAAAGAAAGAAAAAGAAAGATGAAAGTGTGAGAAAAGACTTTAGGATCTCTCATAAATGAAACATGCATTCATACTATCATGCATTTCATGGTTCTTTCAAAGACTTATGGGACCATTTCTATCCAGATTTCAAGATCAACAACAGATTTGACTTCTCACTGCCACAACTCCAAGATCAACTATGGAACAACTCCGTGAGGAAATGGATGAGATGAGGGAACAAATGGGTCATCTTATGTTGGAAATGCGAGACTTGGTCCGTAATCAGGATGCACTAAAAGAGGAGAATAGTCAGTTGAAGACTCAATTGAGCTTGGTCATGGAAGTTCTGAAGACGGTATTAAGGAAGGAAGGTGATGTTGTTCCTGTTGCTGCAACAGAAGTTGTTGATTCCTTCTCCCCAATAGGATCTCTTTTCACTCATGGGATGCCTCAGGGAGCTCTCCCTCGATTTCAAGTGCCATTGCCTCCGCGTCAAAATGTTCATGCCCCTAGAATGAATCAAGGAGACCGGATGTGTGGAAAAAAACCTAAGATGCCTCAGAGGGTTCTTGATCCGATCCCGATGCCTTATGCTCAGTTACTTCCCCGCTTGCTGGAACTTCGGTTGGTTGAGCTACGCGATTTGTCCATGCCTGAAAAGCTTCCCCCCAGTTTTGATGCCAATGCTCGATGCGAGTTCCATTCTGGGGCACCTGGCCATGATATTGAGAATTGTAGGGCGCTGAAGCAGCAAATTCAAGATCTCATTGATTCCAAAGCAATATCATTCACTCCAAATGGCCTGCACATAAAACGAAGAGTTCATGCATAAGTGAATGTCCGTATTCCAGAAAGTATCACCAAAAAAAAAGGAATATAATAATAAGCCCAAATGGAGTCAAGGCTCCTCAACTATGGCAATCATCATTTCATTTCTGTATTCTCATTTCAAGTATTTCCTGTTTTGTAGAAGGATACCTCCTTGTTTGAACTCGTTGGTATAGTAATAATAAAAGCACCACAAATTCTCGAGCAACTTCGTCATAATCTTTTCCAAAAAAAAAAGAAATCAAGAATGTTTCGTAGAAGCATCTCTCATTCTCAAGGTTTTTGTGCTCAGTTGTATCCGTGGAGGTTGGTGTTTCAGTTGGTGTTTGAGCTCTCCTTGCAACAAGTAGCTTCTCTAAGTTTGGTGACTACGCAAGGTTCCTCCATGTTTGATGGCAAATACTTCTTCAATGAATATGCTTGGGGCTCCCGCACGAGGGATAAGCAAGACGCACTCTTATCTTGAGCATTGCATCATTCGCATTGCTCGAATCCCTAAAAGCATTACAAATTCTTGGGTGACTTCGTCAGAATCTTCTTCCGTGTGATAATCAAGAGTGTTCTTCACAATGCTTCTCATTCTCAAGGTTCAACTTCATATCTCAGTTGCCTCTTCTCAGAATTTCCTTCTCAGTGGCTTTGCTAGTTAACAGAGACAAGAAGAATATGAGAAACAAATTGATGTGATTCTACTGCCTTGTGCCCATTCGTTTCCTTGTTTGTTGGAATTTCAATTAGTAGCTCTCTTGAGTTTGATGATCATGCAAGATTCTTCCCATTTATGATGGCGATTACTACTCTAGCAAGTATGCTTGGGGCTCCCGCACGAGGGATAAGCAAGACGTACTCTTATCTTGAGCATTGCATCACTCGCATTGCTCGAATCCCTAAAGCAAGGCAAAAGTTTACGACTCATGGGTGACTTCTTTGGAGTTCTCTTTTGAAGTAATCTGAAGTGTTTGGAAGGAACTGCAGAAAGTATTCAAGCTCAACAAGTCCAGACGGAGTCAAGTCTCCTCAACAATGGCATTCATTTAGTTTCTTATTGCATTCTCACTTGTAACATTTCATTGTTTGTTTAAGCATTTATAGCATGTAAAAACTTGTTAATTTCTGAATGAAAATAAAATACATTGTTTATGTTTGTCTTGAAGAAATCCATTCGTTTTCACTCATAAAATGTTTTTGGCATTACGATACCAACTTTACTAATTGCTTGCTTATGCAAAAAGCTGAGGGAGAATGATGAAAGATAAAAATGAAAAATCTCTAATCATGTGTTTTCGAATAAAAACCCTACTGAGGATGTACAGGCATTGTTTCAAATCCCCAAACACCGGAGATATAAGGGAGATAGACCCTCGTTAACCCCTTTGAGCCTTGGAGAAGGAGTTTCTTTTCTAATCATAAAAACCCTTATTTTAACCTTGGGGCAGGGTAGTGTTCATTTAACTTGATCGAGTGTTCAGAACTCACCAAAAGGTGCACATAAGGGTACAACAATAGTTATCCTTCAAAAGGTTGAGGAATTTCAAAACCGCAATGATTATCCTTATTCCATCAAGAGGTCAAAAGAGGATCAAAACCACAATGGTTATTCCTCATCAATCAAGGACTCAGGCAGTCGCAATCACTTTCAACAAATCAGAGATTCAAGATCACACAACTTTGTTCAAAAAAAGAGAAAAAGAAGAGCCCGCTAAGTCAACAACTTGAAAACAAGTGACTTAGGCAAAAGTTAGGGCATCCCGCTGGACCCCAAAATAAAATTCAAAAGAATTTGTCCAGGCAAAAGTTAGGGAAATAAAAGAGGAAAAAGCAAAGCAAAAGCGAAAAACAAGGATTACAAAATAAAGATCCTCATCAAAAGAACAAAGTTGTGTGATCAGACACCAAAAAAGAAACTGAGTGACTGCCATGTCCGGAAAAAAAAACCTCATTGATTCTTCAACCATTTCTAAATTCCTGGTGAGGGATGAACACTCATGTCGAGTTAATTGAACCTAGGAATGGAGAACATCACGGAGGGGGTGGGAACAAAATAATTTTGAGCCTAAAAATCCTTTGTTTTCTAAAACCGTGAACCTGGCCAAGTTACAACCCTCAAAAGTCCTAATTGAAGTAGGGTTTATCTTGAAAGCGCACTCCGATGAGATAGCGTTTAACTGACTCCCAATGAAGCGAGATTCATATCCATGTTGGTATTGTATGTTTGCTTTATCTTCCATATGCAAAAATCGAGGTTGTGTCAACTAGTGATTCAGTCACAAGAGGTCGCAACCTCATTTCAATAAAAAGTTTCGTTAAACTTCAAGACTAACATAGGCTTTGCATTAGAATTATCATTCTTAGAATTAACATTCTTTTGCATACAAAAAAATGTGCTTAACATCAAGGAAGTTACCATGATGAGAATCAGTGAGTAACTTGATCATATCGAAGTACAAGAGATTTGAGAACTCCGAGGAGTAAAAGCTAATCATTTCAAATGTTGACCATCAAGGGGCAGATTCTCTAAAAACTCCGTTGAGCATGAACAGTTGATGTGTTCTTTGATTACTATGAGGGGAAGAGTTGGAAGACTCCGTTGAGCGTGGTAAAGTTGTTTCCACGTGTGTTTGACTTCAAAACAAAGAAAGCTTGAAGATTCTAAGTAAGATGTACCTAATCAGGGGCAATTGAATCGAGGTTGGACCTCTCAAATTCAGTATATCTGGGGAAATCATGTCAATAAATCTCTTCAAGCTTTGATCAATCTGGGGCAATCATGTCAAGGAATCTCCCTCAAATTCAACCAATCTGGGGCAGTTACGTCGAGATTTGACAAATCTCTCCGTGGACCCTGTGGGGCAATTTCCTTTGTGGGTCATGAAACTTGGGGCACGATCTTCTGAGTTTTATTAGCCTCTCCCTAATCATAGGAGTTCATTTCTCCTGGAACCTTGGTCTCTCCCCAAGCACGGAGTTTATTTCTCCTGAGAGTTTGTTCCATTCCTCAAGTATAGGAGTTTATTTCTCCTAGGAGTTGTCTTACTTCCCTAATCAAGGCTCCTTATCCGGATTTCTCATCCCCAACATGGTGAATCAAGGGAATCTCCTTAAGCTGAAAATCCTCCAAGCAGGGGCACATGGTGAGAAGTCAGAAATTATTCTTCAAGTCAAAGAAGGTGCATCTTACAAATCAAAGTCCAATATCTATTGGCACCTCCACATGGTCCTTAACACTAAGGGGATTCTCCCTGGTGTTTAGCTCATTAATGCCTTTATTTGGCATTCTGCATATAGTGTTCACTGCATATAACATCGCATCCTCAAAGCGTAGCATATCCATTAAAATGGAGCATTACGCCATAGAAAAATTCAAACATGCATACAAAGCATAAGCCAGATAATATAAATCAGCACCCAATCGAGACAATAATACATCCCCACACAAAGGGTTATCTTTACAAATTCTGATTGATATCTGCTATTACATTTCAAATCTCTTCCAACCACGGTGCCGAGGCGAGGTATCTTCAATCTCTGATGAGTGTCTGACACAATGTCTTCTTTTCTCCTGGTGTCGAGTCGATGTCGAGTCATAGATCGTAAGAGATCTTATTCTTTCAGTCCTGAAGATCATGCTTAGGTCTTCTCCTGGTGTTGAGTCGATGTTGAGTCATAGATCGTAAGAGATCTTATTCTTTCAGTCCTGAAGATCATGCTTAGGTCTTCTCCTGATGTTGAGTCGATGTTGAGTCATAGATCGTAAGAGATCTTATTCTTTCAGTCCTGAAGATCATGCTTAGGTCTTCTCCTGATGTCGAGTCGATGTTGAGTCATAGATCGTAAGAGATCTTATTCTTTCAGTCCTGAAGATCATGCTTAGGTCTTCTCCTGGTGTCGAGTCGATGTTGAGTTATAGATCGTAAGAGATCTTATTCTTTCAGTCCTGAAGATCGTGCTTAGGTCTTCTCCTGATGTTGAGTCGATGTTGAGTCATAGATCGTAAAAGATCTTATTCTTTCAGTCCTGAAGATCATGCTTAGGTCTTCTCCTGATGTTGAGTCGATGTTGAGTCATAGATCGTAAGAGATCTTATTCTTTCGGTCCTGAAGATCGTGCTTAGGTCTTCTCCTGATGTTGAGTCGATGTTGAGTCATAGATCGTAAGAGATCTTATTCTTTCGGTCCTGAAGATCGTGCTTAGGTCTTCTCCTGATGTTGAGTCGATGTTGAGTCATAAATCGTAAGAGATCTTATTCTTTCAGTCCTGAAGATCATGCTTAGGTCTTCTCATGGTGTCGAGTCGGTGTTGAGTCATAGATCGTAAGGGATCTTATTCTTTCAGTCCTGAAGATCATGCTTAGGTCTTCTCATGGTGTCGAGTCGGTGTTGAGTCATAGATCGTAAGGGATCTTATTCTTTCAGTCCTGAAGATCATGCTTAGGTCTTCTCCTGGTGTCGAGTCGGTGTTGAGTCATAGATCGTAAGAGATCTTATTCTTTCAGTCCTGAAGATCATGCTTAGGTCTTCTCCTGGTGTCGAGTCGGTGTTGAGTCATAGATCGTAAGAGATCTTATTCTTTCAGTCCTGAAGATCATGCTTAGGTCTTCTCCTGGTGTCGAGTCGGTGTTGAGTCATAGATCGTAAGAGATCTTATTCTTTCAGTCCTGAAGATCATGCTTAGGTCTTCTCATGGTGTCGAGTCGGTGTTGAGTCATAGATCGTAAGGGATCTTATTCTTTCAGTCCTGAAGATCATGCTTAGGTCTTCTCCTGGTGTCGAGTCGGTGTTGAGTCATAGATCGTAAGGGATCTTATTCTTTCAGTCCTGAAGATCATGCTTAGGTCTTCTCCTGGTGTCGAGTCGGTGTTGAGTCATAGATCGTAAGAGATCTTATTCTTCCAGTCCTGAAGATCATGCTTAGGTCTTCTCCTGGTGTCGAGTCGGTGTTGAGTCATAGATCGTAAGAGATCTTATTCTTTCAGTCCTGAAGATCATGCTTAGGTCCTCTCCCGGTGTCGAGTCGGTGTTGAGTCATAGATCGTACGAGATCTTTTTTCCTTTCGGTCATTGTTTCATACAACCATTCTCTTTGAAAACCCCGTGTCGGTACCGCTACCACGTTATAAGCTATCTCCATTCAAACCCATTACCCACCATAAATTCTTCCACCAGAAAAAACAAAAATTCTCTTTCCCCAGCAGATATCAAAACAAAAAAACAAAAAGAAAATAAGGATAACACTTGCACCGTCTTTTCAGGACAAATTTCTGGTCTTGGTATTTAATCTTCTTCTACCTCGAATGTTCGAAAGGCTAACGCCAATCTCACTTTCAGGTTTAAGATGATTAAATAGGGGCAGCTGTCATACCCCAAATTTGTCCTACCCCTAACTAATTTTAACTGGCTTAGACTTTAGCTTCGCATTTCATCTGCATACTCCATTAGGGGATTAACATGACATTGCATTCATTCATTAAATGAACATCTAAAAGCATGGGATCAAAAATCCTATGGTGAATCGGGTTCTTACTGGTTTAAGGTTCCTACTACAGACAAGTTGGTTGAAATATGGAATCAGGGCTCTTGGTTCATGAATGTTGGTCTCTTTCAATTGCAAGTTAGTGGTCCACATTAATACTGGTATTTTAAGGGAGAAAGGTGATTGCTTTTGAGAGGATAAAAGTGCAAGCATGGATATTAAAATGAGACATGGTGTTTTCAAGCCTTGAGAAGCTATTTGCAAAGACTTTGACTTTTGGTCAAAAGTCAACAGTGAGGTTGAGTTTTGAATCGTTCCAATTGGGTTTCTCCATTCGAGTTGCAATTGAAGAAAGATCCGAAATTCAAATAATGCATATGGAGGGAAAATGAGAATTCAAACATTATTTGGAACCTATCACAAATATGGTTAGGGATATCACAAAGTCTATACTACATCCATTCAATTGTGTTACTGGAAAGATTACAAAAAGGGTCTACATCAGCTGCAAATTCAAGCCCATTATATTCATTGGTACACAAAGAAGAATTCATGTCCAAGGGTCCAAACATCATTCGATTCAACATTGTTCAAATTCAAACATTTCCCATCAGTTCTCATTCAAAGTACTACACAAGTATACAAATTCCATTCAACACCCCTATCATTACATTCAAAAGGAAAATTACAAAAAAGGGGAGCTGATTGATAAATAGTTGGCCGAAGTCAACGATGATCCTAGACTTATTGCCCTTCTGAACTTCAGAGTCTTTCACTTCAGCTCCATGGGTCATACTCTTACGCATCATGCATCTTCAAACTTCAAGCTTCAAGCCTTGTAGCTTCTAATGCTAAAAGTTCATTCAAAATAAATCCTGCAACACACAAGAACATATTCAGCATATTTCATTCACAATTCAATTAACCAGAGTCCACATTTCACCTGCAGTTCACTTCCAAAACAAAGAAACAATATACATTCAAAACATCTTTTAGTGCGTTACATACTGCAGTGAAACACCAGAGACTAAACCATACAGCAATCCTCATACAATTCACATTAGCATACCCATTACTAACATAAACCTACTAACTGACTCATTCACAAACCATATATTCAAATAAACTAACTACCTAACCAACCATAACAAACTTTCCCAACAGCATAAACTAACTTCCAAATATAAACAGCTCCAAACAGTACCTCTAAAACCATTTAATAACCAAAAAATCTCAGTTTTATTTGATTACCACCAACAACCCATTCATAACTGACTTTGCTAACCCACTCTTGATTCTCATAACAGTCCCGAACTCACTAGTGTTACTAACAGCTTCATCCACCATATACATCACAAACTGAAAAAAGAAAAAACATATAACAGAATATAACCGATCCTCTAACCATCCCCAACAGATTTTTAACCATCACATGACTACCTCTCCAACAGAAAAAATCAGTTACAAGCATACATATACATACAGTTGTAAATTCACTACAAAAACAATTCAAACCAATGTCCAATTCAGCATATAACTTACCCGATTAACTTGTAACTAACAACTTCTAACTAGCATTCAGTTATAACTAACTTTCCCCCTCACCCTTCACTTTCAAAAACTATCCCTAAACAACTAATCATAACTAATTATGCCAGCTCAGTAACCAATTTCCTAACAGAATCTCTAACAAACTTTCTAACCAACCTAACAGATTCAACAGAATGATAACAGAAGGAGAGAAGGGAAGTTACCTCAACAATTCAATCTCCTCCTATAAAACCAGAACTTCGCTTCAATTACCGTCTACCATTTTTCATACCCTGCCTCAATCATCTTCACACACCATCACCCACTCTTCATCATCTTCACCAATCTTCTTCTCTCTTTCCGAACCCTCACAACTTCATTCTTCAACCTTCATCTTACTCCCTCACCATCTTCTTCACCATCCATTCATCATCATTTCCAACCTTCTCTTGACACTCTTCTCCCTCTCTGAATTCTTTAACTTCAAATCACATCTTCAACCTCTCAATCTCTCCACTTCAATCATCATCTACCACAAAAATCAGAAAACCAATCAAACAGAAGGTAGAAGAAAAGCTCAGAAAAGGGCGCAACAGAAATTGCAGAGAGAACTCACCGATAACAGAAGTGTAACCGAGAACGTAACAAACTCTCACTCGAGCTCTCTCTTGATTCTCACCTTCAATCATCAACCTCATCAATCCTCAATCTTTATCTCCGATACAACTCCTCATGCTTCAATGATTCAAGGACACCTCTTCTTCATCATCGCTCAGCATCATCTTCAACGCACAATTCTTCAATCTCCAATCATCAACCGTGAATCTTCCACATCTCCACATCGTTTTCAAATTTCAACACACCTTGATTCGGCATCAACTTGCTATCTCCGTCTTGCTCCTGCAACAATCATCAGCATCGCACGCGACGCATCATCTTCGTCGCGCATCGTTAGTCGTTAATTCCTCCTTGAACAATAGCAAAGACGTAGGAGTCAGGAATAGTGGAAATCGAAACGAAAAGAGGAACGAGTCAAAGATCAGGGATGCCTGATATTACACGTTCTCACGATTAGACGAACTCCGAGTTGTCGAGAAGAGAGTTTGAGACAGAGACGAAAGCAAGAGAATGAAACCGGAGGTTGAGTGTTCACTTCCGATCACGACGGCGAATTGAAGAATTTCGCCGGAGTAGAGTAATTTCGTCGCCGCCGCCGCCAGGGTTGCTCGTGAGGAGAGTCTGAGGAAGAGCGTGAGATATCAAAGGTCACAAGGTTAACCCTAAATCCCTTTTCTCCTTTTTCAATTTAATTCCTTTTTTTCATTTTTTTGTTTTGATAAAAAAATCTGAAATTGAAATCTGAGAACAAACCCCATGGGCCCTCAACGATTTGCTAGGCTCACCCCCTCTAGGCCCATGAACCATTCACTTTTTTGGCATAAGAAAAGCTGTAACAAAAACAACCATTCTGGGCCACTCCCCTGGGCCCTGTGCGCAAATCTATTGACTGCACCTTTGTTTTACACTTAAACCCCCCCTGACTCATATAAACTTGATCGATTTTAGATTTCTTTTGTTGAGTTTAATTTGTAGTTTCTTTTAGTCATTAATTGATAAAATTTCCCACATAAATATCTCATAAAAATAAGTAGATTTTAGGTTAATTTTGACATTTAAGTTCTTCAGAAAAACGCATAAAAATAATAGTTTTAGTTTAATTTCGCATTAATGCTTGAATTGTTTTTTGTGCTATTTCCATGTTATTTTTGTATGATTCTTGTATGATTTTATCGCTTGTATCTTTGGCCATATTTTTGGCCCATTTTGGTATCACTTCAATACTCCTTTTAGAATTTAGTAACCATAACTTTAGGCTAGATTTGTACATAAACAGCAATCATTAGGCTTAGAGATTAGGCTAGTCTCCCCCTTTTTTGCATTTCTTTTTTTCTTTTCAACTTTTAAAACACTTAATAAAATACCGACAAGGATCATACCGTTACTATATTTCATAGTAGGAAAGAAATGATTGGGGCGTAGGCCCCGATGTATGTTCTTTTCTACTTAGCGGAGAAGAAATGATTGAGGTGTGAAGCCTCGGTGTATTTCTTAACCGTTATTTAGAGAAACGATTGTGGCGTAGGCCTCGATGTGCATTCTCTAAATATTCATAAAAAAAAACTTCTTTTTGTAGCTCTTTTACTTAGCGGAAAAGAAATGATTGAGGTGTGAGGCCTCGATGTATTTCTTAACCGCTATTTAGAGAAACGATTGTGGCGTAGGCCTCGATGTGCATTCTCTAAATACTCAAAAAACAAAAATTCTTTTGGTATGATCTAAGTCACAAAATTAAAATTCCCTTAAAAAACCCCAACCGAAAACACTTAAAACACTAATAAATGTTCAGATTTAAAACAAAAGTAAGGAAGTGATGCGAGACCTTGTAGTGGGTTCTCGTCATCATGGAATTACCCTAAAAGATACAAACCAATCTCTTTTTCTCCTTTTTAAGGGCATGTTATCTCCGCTCTATTGCATCCTAGGCGATCCCTTATGCAAGAGCGCGAGCGTTGACGCCGCCCAACTAAAAAACACAAAAACAAACAGAAAATCGTGAGCCGAGCTACGGTAACTCTGATTCCTGAAAAGGATACGTAGGCAGCGGGGTAGGGCCCGTGCGAGTACAATTCTTTATTTTCCCTACATTTTGCATCCATTTCGCATTTAGACATAGACATAGTACACACCCTTTAGATAGAAACAAACATAGGTGGATACCATCGAGTACGATGGGCGCGAGGGGTGCTAGTACCTTCCCCTTGCGTAACCGACTCCCGTACCTTGATTCTCTGGTCGCAAGACCCTGTTCCTTCCTTTGTTAGGTTTTCTGATATTCCTTTCCCTTATGGGATAAATATATTGGTGGCGACTCTGTTCATTTTTCGCGAGCGTGCGACAGACACCAATACTCTTATAGTTTTTAGTGACATCTAATAATCGTATGTATATAATTGACATTTACATATAAATTTTTTTCGGTCATTAAAAACTTTTGTTGTTATATACTACGTTATGGGAGATTATTGTATATGTTTAAACTAGAGGAGATGTTGATATATTTTAACAGATTAAGGTGAATATAATTTTCTCAAATTTTTAAATATAATATTTTTTTTCACATGTAAAGAGGCACAAATGAACTTAAAGAGAGGATATAATGAATTCTTATACATCACTATTATACTATAATTATGAATTCTTATATATGGTAAAGAAAAACTAATTGATCACCATGATCTAGAAAACTTTTAATTTCATCATTGAGTATTCCAAACTTATGTACCCGGCTTAAATAACAAATTGTGATTTTAAAACAATTCTTAATAAATAAAATATCAAAAATAGTTAATAGTAATAAAGAATATTAGATGTGAGAATATAGGGTTAGAATTTGCGACATTTTATTTATTCGTTTTTTAATGTTGAATTTTTTATCATCAAACTAAAAGTATAATTATAATAATTATAATATTAAATTTATTTTTTTTGGCTTTATACCACCGGTTTAGTCCGGTTCGGAGGCGAGTTCTGGCATCAAGTGGTTCCCTACCAAGTCCAGCGCCAATCACCACTGGACCAACTAACGATTGGTATATTAAATTTATTTATTTTTCTTATAAAATGCTTGTTAATGTATCACTGTAATTAATAAAAACAATTAAACAAAAAAGCA
Organism: Vicia villosa; assembly: GCF_029867415.1. Taxonomy (NCBI): domain Eukaryota; kingdom Viridiplantae; phylum Streptophyta; class Magnoliopsida; order Fabales; family Fabaceae; genus Vicia; species Vicia villosa. Next base: position 507,235 of record NW_026705571.1, read on the forward strand.
CGTTTTCATTTCCTTTTTATTAGAAACATCAACTAGAGTATTGTATGTACATGAACAGTTGTGAAATAGGCAAATTGAGTTTTCTATGTACTGTTTAGATGTACTATAGTATTTCTAACATTACGTACATCCCACGTGGTTTTTGACAGAGATGATTCAGTATCTCATTTTTGTGGGCACATTACTAAATGTTGAAATGAAAATTTTGTACATAAAATAAAAAACCAAACATATATCTACTCATATATCGAGTAGTAGGGTTGTTAGAAATTAATTTCTATATAAAATTTGTATAGAAATTAAATAAAAGTTATAAAATTAAAAATTTTGTTAGAAGATTTAGAAAATATATATTATTTAATTTAAAAAAAATTAGAAAATAACTGAGGTGATAATTAAAACAAGAAGATAATTTACCTCGATTTTCTTATAAAATCGAGGGGTACAATATTAAAATTTTAATATAAGGGAAAACGATTTTACCACAATACTAACTTATAAAAACTTTTTTCCTCAAAGAATCTAACTTATATGTAGCCGCACCAAAAAGATGAAATATTTTCCACCGTCTATTTCATGAGTTGTTACTACAAAAAATCTTTTTTGGTGGATTTGCCATGAAATTTTTTGATTTAGAAACGCTCAAAAACTTGGGAAACAGATCTCTGGGATGGATTGCAAGTGTAGAAAATAAAAACTTTCATGGTGGGAATAGATAACTTATCAGAAGTTGGATAAGTTATGGAATTTTTTTTAGGGTAACAAAGGGTATACAACAAAATTTGGATATCACCGAAGATTTGTTCTAAACAATGTATTTTAATATTATGTGTAAACAGTGTAATACAAAAAAAGAATTTATTTGCCTCGGTTTTTGATTTGATCTGAGGGATATGTTAAGCGTTTTTTTAAGGATTTTCGGCAGCCTTAAACAAACTTTTGTCGTCCATTTAATGATTATTGACGCTCAAGACTCTGTCATTAGTGATCCGCGTGAAACATAAGAGACATCCATTATAAAAGCATGTTGAATTTTAACATTTCTAACCTAAATGAAACATAGAGCGCTTGAAACCTAAAGACGCTTGTAAAGGTTCTATATGATAGATTGCAAGAGCAGAAAATTATCTAGGTTCAAGGTTTGTTTTCTTAAATATTTATTTGAGCAAAAAATTATATATTTGAATATTGATTTTAATCATCTTACCTTTTTTTTCATCAGAAACAAATGCATGCAAGATCTGTAGAGAATAATCTAGCACTCAACATTTGATCTTCCTCAAGATTCAATAATTCGAAGATCTAAAATTTAGATCTTCGGAGAATTTTATTTTTATCTAGATTTCTGGGAAATTGATTTTTATTTTAATTTTAATTTTAATATTATGTGTAAACAATATAATATTATGGGTAAAGGATGTAACTATTAAAAAAATATCTTACACCTAGATTTTCTAGATAAGCCGGGAGATAAAAATGTTGTTGATGGGGTTCGAACACATGTGCATATAAATTTACCCTTCGATTTTTAAATTATCGAGGTGTTAAGTTGCAGCTTTTTATAATGTCCTTCATTACCTTGCTTCTTTAGTCGAGGTTAAATTCATTTCACGTATGATGTTATATGTTTTTTGTAGTAGAGCAGTAACCGTAAAGTAATATAAAAGTAGGGATGACAATGGGCAGGATTTGAAAAAAAAATCCCCGTACCCGAGCCCATACCAGTGTGGACAGCAATGTTTGTACTTGTACTCGTACCATATGAGTACCTAAGTACCCATAATGTAACTGTTTATCCACATTTCTAATAAAAAATTATCGATCAATGGTAATTTATCATGCCATTTTAAGTTTTTAACAATATTTTAAAAAATTCAAAAATGTTATTATTGAGTTAAAAAATAAACAAAGACTTTTAATAAAATGCGTACAAGTTTAATAGTGATGTGTTTAATAAAATTGATAAGCATACATGTGTGTATAATAATAAAATGAGAAATATATATTGTGCGGGTATGAGTACTAACGGACCCGCACCCATATCTGCTTCTTTTCATGGGTACTTGTCCGTGCACATGCCCGTACATATTTTACGGAATTTTACCATACCCTTTATGAGTGATTTTTTAGGATACCAGCTGGGGATGGAAACAATTGTTATCCCAGTATAAAAGACATCTTTTAATAATAACTTAATGATTTTATTATTGTTCATAAATTAATATGATTAAATTAATTTATATTAATAAAACTAAATATAATTAGAGTTGAAAATGAGTCAAAGTCTGTTAGAACAAGATTGAGAATCTATGTTCAGAATCTGTTTTTGATGATAACAAGCATATATTTTGTGAGTAACAATTTTATTACTAATGATCTCATTGAGTGTGCAGATATTATACTATAAATCTTATACAGGATTCATCAGAAAAAGAGTACAATGACTACATCAGAAACCGGCTCAGATATGAAATCAAACATCTAGAAGATTGACAAAGTCAAAACATCATTCATCAGATGTTTTGATTAAGAACACATCAAACAAGCCAAAGACAGCAGATCAGAAGCAAAAGAAGCAACAACCAAAAACAAGACCACTTAGAAGAACAAGCAATATCAACGCTCACATACAACAAGCACAGAATCAGAAAGTACATCAGACAAGCTTCAAGGAATTACAAAAAATCATCAGATACATAAAGTCTCAGTACAACAAGAATAGAAGATCAGAAGTTTTGATAGAATAACACATTGACATATGAAACGCAAACAACAAAAGAGTCACTTGTGAACCAATGAAGAACCTACAGCTCAGCATACAAATTGAATAAAATACAAAGCTTAGAATCAAATGGAAAGCCGTTAGAAACATCATCATAAGCAAAACGGTTACAACATTTAAGAGGAACAACTCCCAAGGTTAAAAGAAGAAGCAAGCCACATGCAGTGTGATGGAAAGACAATGCTTAAACAAAGAAACACGCCATCCACTATAATCATCATGTTGAAGATAAGGTTCTGCCAAGAGCAACACTTGTCATTCATGAGCAAATCGAGACAAAGGCTTTCAAAGCAATATTCAAACAAATCTCAACGGCTAAACTCCAACGGTAATATACCAAGCTATATAAATAGACCAAGCTTCAAAACGTGAAGGCATGCTTCAAGGTATGCATCCAGAGTATGCATTTAGTGTGACCATCAGATTATATATCCATGATACATCTACAGAGAGAAGAAAATGAGTAATCTTGAGAGAAAATCTGTAGAAGAACAATTGAGCATGAAAGCGTGAAAGAAGAATGTAAAATCATGTTTCAGAAGTTCCACAAGATGCAATACATACTTAGTATGTATTAATCCACTGTGTTATGATACACAAACCATATGCCTGTAGCAACCTGCCCTAAAAATTAAAGATTAGAGTCGCCACCTATTCTACCAAGGCGAATAGGAAACCTTACGCAGTTAAGAGATCGGGGTAAGATACTATATTCAGGTCGAGGGAAGGTGTTAGGCACCCTCAACCCTTTCCTATGGTTTACATTATAGGGTTAATATAAAGAAAGGTAACAGACAGTTAATAGGGTAAATGGCAAGATTATCAAGATTAAAGGTTCATGATTGAAGAGAAAAAATCAGGAAAAATGAGATTTATGGGGGAGGGGACTCGCCTTGTTGCCAAGTGCCTACGTACCTCCTTATGGAGGATCAGAGTCTACGTAGTTCGGGGAAGGGTTGTACGCCTTAGGATTAGAATTTGATTTGATATGGTTTTGGAGGCTTTTTGAATGGCCTAACGTAGTTTGAATAAGGATGAAGATCCGTAGTTTGATTTGAAGTGTTTTGAATGTTTAAGATTTGGGAAGTGTTTTAGGATTGGGCGTACAACCCTGATTTTAATTTGTACTATTAACCGCAATAATCGATTGATTCAATTACCATAGTTAACAGATTAATAGTTGTATCATTACCAATTTTAATCGATTGATTCAATTATCACTAATAATGAATTATAGTATTTTTTTAATAATTTTTATGAATTAGTTTGTATCGTTACCCCTCGTAATCGATTGATTCGATTAAAAAGAACAACGAATTAGAATGAGAAAAATAGAAGAGTTAATCATCGCAACTAATAAAATAGTTGAAACCATTTAACCAAATAGAAATTAATTATTTTAATTAAATAAATATTTAAGAAAAATTGACTATTGCCCATCACGATTAATAGCTTTAATCGGGACGAACAATAAATTAATGATTTACTATTTATAATACATTTAATTTATTTGTAAAAATAATATATTACTATATAAATAAATATCTAAAAAGAATTAAGTAAAGTGTATAAATTAATTAAAATAGATTTGGCTTATTAGGGTTTTGATTCAGCGTGGTTGTCATTAGGTTCCATGGTATAGAGAACTAAATCTGGGGCGTAAGATCTAGGTGGATTGATGATCCTATGTTCAGATCTGGGGGACCATGGTATGACGTACAGGCAAGATGCATAGGATTATATAAGGAAATTCAGAAAAAATATATGTAAAGGTCCAGGGATCGAACCCTGGACCCTTGGGACAAACATACGCGCCTCCTACCAACCCAACTGGGATGCTCACGTGTTCATGAAACACTTCACATATTTTATATAAAAAATCAAGAAAAAGAGATAGAACCGCGCGCCAAAATTCAAATCGACCAGTGGTGGATTGCCACGCAGTCGTCTTCCCCATAATCACCTGCAACTCCCTAACGAATTTTGCTACGAATCTGCTACAGATTCGTTTGTAGAAAATAAACTCAACAATTCTAAAATCCACATACCTGCATAGAAATCTTTCACGACCACATGAATCTCTTCGTCCAAGATCCCTAAACATAACTATACCCTCAATAGCCCTTAATTTCACCCTAAGCAAAAAACCCCCAAATCCGTCTCGTGAACCCTAACTTGTTCATCAATGGTGATCAATACCAAACGTGCCCAGAAATTCAATTAAGAGTCCATAAACGTTCGCCACACACATACAAATCATAATATGCCAATAAATTGTTATGAGGATGCGCGAATATTTGCAATCGATCAAAAATTCATAACTACATACCTGGGCTTGTATGGAGGTATTCTGGGGGTGTTGATGCAGCGTGATGATCCAGACACCTTCAGAATCCTTCAAGGAACGTGTGTCAATCCTTAGATATTCTTGCAATCGCCTAATGCTCCAAAACCGAATTCAATTTTCTTGATGAATTTTTGAGTTCTTGAATATGCTTCTTTGCCCAGAGTTTCGTCCCCTAATCCTATGCCATGTATTCACTACTTATAGACAAGTGAATTAGGTTTAAAAAAACTGAACCCATTCTCCATAATTCATGTGATTGATATTTGGTTGAGATTTGAACAAAATCTTTCTAAATTGGACTCTTATTTCTCCTTCCCTTCCCAATCTTTTTATGTACGAATTTGTAGTGCAAATATGCAATAAATATTGAGTGGAATTGATTGTTTTGAGGTCTATATCCAATTATTTGATTTTCCTTGATTTATGTAACTTTAAACCATTACTTAAATGAATAAAAAAAATCATATAAATCAAATAAAAATATTATAATTCGTGAAAAATGGATTTAATAGCTTGGATAACTTGTGGACCAAGATTAAGTTATAAAAATATAAGCCCACTTGCAAGAAATTCCATTTTGAACCCCTTTCATTCACATTTTGCCTCCAAATTTTGCCCAACTTTGACCAAGCATATCTAACTCAATTTTTAAGCTATGAGGGAGTTCTAGGACTTTTTGGAAACCTCAAGAGGTCCTCTATAATCCACTTTAGAACATATTTTTCATTTGGAGCTTTTATCTTGATCATATCCTCTTTGACAAAAAACTACTTTGAATGATGTTTGAAAAGGACCTGTAATCTTTTGTACTATATCTCCTAAATGAAGCATTTATGGCCTTGACATGTGAGAGACAAAGTTGTAGAGGATCCAGTTTCCTTCCAAATAGGCTTTGAGTGAGGATTTTCGGATGTTCCATGTGAAAGTTATGGCCAGTCAAAGTTGAGTTGACTTTCTCCTAAAGAAACCCTAATTTGAACCTTTTTGCATTTGTTCATTTCTGAGTTTCTATTGATGAATCATGATCAACCCTTGATCAAATGATGGATATAATCTCTCATACTTGGTGTTGACCATTTTTTAGAGGTTTTGACTATGCTTTGACCATGGTTGACTTTTAGGTCAAACCAGATGACTTTGAATCCTTTGAACTTGTTTGAACAAGTAAACTTTGGAATTGGGTCTTGACTTTTGACATAGAGATATCTTGGATCATAATGGGCCATGGAGAACTTCATTAGAGACCTTGTTTTGCTAGTTCCTTCAGGAGAGTACCAAACCCTAGCTTTAGGAGGCTCTTGCTCAAGAGAATGACTGGATGAATCTCTTGAACTTTGAATCATTGTGAATGGAATATGGAAGGCAAATTTTGGGGTATGACAATGCCTAATATAAGAAAAGAAGAAATATTTGTTGTTAAGCAGTATCCTCCAATGGAGTCATGAGAAAGTCATTAATACTTGATCAATATAATTTGTTCATATTTGATGACCAAAAGAAACTGAATATATTGAGTTGTTGCTAGAAGAAATGGTTCATGTTTCCTGAAGTGAATCAATATGTTGTCAGCTGTAATGAGCATCATGATCAGAATTCAAGAAGAAGAAGAAGAAGAAGAAGAAGAAAATCAAATCAGAAGCAACCTATCATAGAGCTGTTGCTCTAAATCAGCTTGAGAAAAGATTTGAAGATGAAGATCAACAATGAAGAAGCAATCAACATATAAGCTACTGCTCCATATCTAGTTAAGAAGATGAGAAGAAGATGGTCTTACAAGAAGGAATTAATTACATGAGTTGAAGCTTTAATCTCCTTACTCTGATGAGAAAAAGACCGGGCATGAAAGAAGCAATCAATACAAGAGTTGTTATTCTTAATCTGATTTTAGAAGAAGAAGATCTCATCCAGAAGTTCAAGAATAGAAGACTACAAGTTTATTTGTTATTCTTGTAATTAATTGTAAAATACATAGAGTTGTTGCTCGTAGTGTGTTAATATCTTAGAAACTTCTGATATGATGTTTAGGCACCAGAAGTGACTTCTAGTCAGTGTGTCGTAAATAAATATACTTAACGTAGGAGAATATCTGCTTAATTTAGAAGCACTCATGTAATCTCTAGAAGTTGCCTTGAGCGACCAGTTGAGGTCAAAAGCTTGAGAAGACAATTGGCTGAGGTCATTGTGGAAATATCTTGGAGACCAAGTGAAGGTCAGAAATCCAGGAGTCAATGGATGTTATATCTCGTGGAGATCACTGAACAGTCCATTGCAGTTAGTCACGGGCAACTGACTTGTGCAGGGTTAGTCACTCGCGGGTAGCTTGTGCAGGGTTAGTCACAACAGTTGGCTGTGCAGGATTGTTAGTCACGACGGAGGATCGTGCAGTTGTAATCATGATTTGGTTATAGTGGATTAAGACCTCTGGACAGAGGCAAATCACCTAAAGAAGGTGGACTGGAGGCAGCCTTATTCAGAAGGTGAACTAGGATAAAAATGAATGTTTCTTTTACTTTCTATACTATTCGTTTTAACTTAGAACATCCAAGAAAAAGTTCTGCAGAACTGTACTGAGCAAGTCAGAAGTTCTGATATCCATTAGAAGTTAAAATAAACATCTCATTGGTTATGTAGTTCTACTTCCATATGCTTCCGCAACACCAAAAGCATAATCCAATAGATGATAAAACGAGAGAAAGAAAAGACGTTAAAAAGAAAGGGAATTTTAATCTAGTAAAGAACACAATTCAATCCCCCCCTTTCTTGTGTTTTTCTCCACCTTCAGAGTCAAACTCCTCTCAACTCGTCTTGAATCGATAGGGATTGATTAAACTCAAAGCTTGTCATGAGTTTTATCTGAATTTTTTTTAAGCTCAAATTCGTCTCATTTTAAATTCGCAAACAACTAGTTCAAATCATTAGGTGCATGTCATATATATATATATATATATATATATATATATATATATATATATATATATATATATATATATATATATATAATCGAGTTGACTTATGAACCTAACAAATTGAATTATACATAATTCAAATTTAAGTCCAACTCATTTAACTAAGAAATTTATATTTTTTTTATATTTAATTCATGAATCAAGTCAGGGTCGGCCCTAGGAATAGGCCACCAAGACTACCGTCTAGGGCCTCATTATTTATATTTATATATTATTAATTAATTGATTTTTTTAAAATAATAAAACTTTTGAAATTACTTTTAGATCAATTAAATAATAACATTCTATTAAGAATTTATAATAATAATTATTTAGGGTGTGTATTTTATAATTGATTAATATAAAAATTAAATTCGTTTTAAGTTTTTTGAGACTTTGTGTAAGTTTAAGTTGATTTAACTACAGAAAATTAATACTTTTATTATTAAAAAGAAAATACATAATCCTAAAAAATTTAAAATTAAATATATTAATTTAAAATTGAAATAATTTTATTATATTAAAAAAAATTAATTAAAATGTTGTCTTAGACCTCAAGATATGTTGGGTCGGCCCTGAATCAAGTTGACGATTTAATTATTGAATTGAATTTTAAACTATATTTGAGTTGATTTGGTTTAATGACTTTTCTAAATACAACAATAAATAAATTTATAACAAGAATAAAAACAAAAATTCTCACGCATGATTGCTATAGGAATAGTTAATATATGAGACAACCAACTGCACGTAAGAAGAGGAAGAACATCTCCAAGTTAGGATGCTATGGATTGTGAATTTAGGAGTACATACGTAAAACCAAGTTTCAAATAGTTAGAAACATGACGGATATATATAAAGCTCGTTTTCATTTCCTTTTTATTAGCAATATAAACTAGAGTATTCTATGAACATGAACAATCCAACAGTCTTGTCAAATAGAAAACTTGAGTTTTCTGTGTACTATGTACAATAATATTTCTTACAATACGTACACCCACGTGCTTTTTGATAGAGATGATTCAGAATCTAATTTTTGTGGCCGCATAAAATAGAAACCATTATTGAAATTAGGGGTGGACAAGTTTAAACTGTCCGATTCAAATCGATCAATCTATTATATGATTAAGGCAAACGGATCGGATTGGGTTGGATGTCTGGCCGATTCAACTGTTTAATTTGGATAATATAGAGTTGTTTAAGTCGGGTTCGGATGATTATTTTGTGTTTCAGATGTGTCAGATTTGAAGAAGAGGATTCTTGAAGAAGGACATCATAGTGGATTGAGTATTCATCCTGGAGCTACTAAGATGCATCAAGATTTGAGGAGATTGTTTGGGTGGCAACGTATGAAGAAAAAGATTGCTTTGGTGAATGTCGTTTGGGGAGGACCGGAAGGTGGGAATGTGACTTGAGAACTTGATAGTAAGATGAAACAGTCGTATACTGAGATGTTTGTTTAAGGTTATTTTCAAAGACGAAAATCATTTAAGTGGGGAAGAGTTGTAACACCCCGATTTTCATTTATTAATTATTTTCTTAGTTATTTATTTATTTAATTATTATACGATATAGTAATTAATTAAATTGTGTGATTTTGTGAATATATGAATTATTTGAATTAATTTGTGATATATGTTTTTGGGTTAATAAGTATGAAAATGACAAAATAAGTAATTGGGCCTAATATGGTGTTAGGATGAGTTAAGGTGGGGGTTAATGTTTAGTAAGTCCACTTAGGTAATTTTAGATAGTAAGAGTTTAAACAAAATAAGAGAAAGGAGAAAGATAGTAAGAAAAGAGAAGAAAAGAGGAAAATAAGAGAATAGAAGATAAGAGAAGAAGAGAGAAGAGGAGCAACCCTAGGTTGAAGATTTTAAACTAAGGTAAGGGTGATATTCATCTTGTTATGGGGTATATGATTTTATGAAATGGTTAGTAACATGTTAGGATTTGGGGATTGAAATTCTAAGTTTTGACATGTTTAGGGTGAAACACCTAAATTTCTATGGTTTGTGATTGATAGGTTTTGATGATTATCTTTGGTATCTTGAATTGTGGAGTAATGTTGTATATGTGAATATATGAATTGTATTGATATATGTTGAATACATGAATATGTGAAGTGTGATGAATTCAATTGGTGAATGTTTATTATGCATTTCTCATTATTATATTTTTCCATAATGTTACAAACTCTCACCCTTTTGTTGGAATGATGTTTTGTACGACATCGCTCGGGTACCGAGAAGTAGAGTTGTTTGCTTACGAGGATTAGTAGGAGAAGTATTCATTTATTTATTCGTTTAGTTTTTTTGAGTTTTATGTCGTGCTCTAATTATGTAACACTGGGGAACGTTGTTGATTCATGTTTTTGAAGGATATCTTGTATTCCTTTCTATTGTGTTATTTTAATAAAATTATGTGATGTTTGGCCATTATGCCTAAGTTTTTAATAAAGTGAAATTATTATGAGACAATAATGTGTTTTGTTTGATCGAATGTGAATTTGTTGTGAAAGTGCATGTGTTGGAGTTATGAAAACATGAATTATATTTAAAGTTTTATTGAGCATGACAAGTGTTTATGATTTTTGAATTATGTGTGACATCCTTGAATTAGTATGCATGATATCTTACTCTGATTTATGTTATATTTTCCACAGAGTTTAGAAGAGTGTTACAAGGGGTGCTGTTAAGAATGTTAAGTCTTCCCCAAAGTCGAGAACATAAGTTTTTGGCATGTCTTAGAAGTAGACATATTAAATACAAGGGTAGTGCTAAATTCGATTTTGATACTCGATGGAATTCAACATATGACATGTTGAAGGCTACTCTACAACTTCAAATAGCATTTGTTGAGTTTGAGATTATTGATGCCAAGTATTGTGAAGAACTTGTGAAAGGGAGTGACATTATGAGGTTCGGTGGCCCAAAATATTATGGTATTTACAGTAGCCTCTCTTCTTCTGTTGTTCTAACGGAGAAATTTTAGTATTAAGAGGCACCGCCATTTGGTCATCTTTCACAAGTAAATCAAATATTTCGTCACACTTAGTTACATCGAATGTGTATGTCTTCTTAGGAAACTTATAATTCTTTTTAGTTTCGACAGGATTTTTGCTGTTCGATGGTGCAAGCATTTTACAGGAATAAGGGGCTGCTTCTTTTAACTCAGCCAAATCTTTTCAGTTTCGACAGGATTTTTGCCGTTCATGTTCCCCATCACCGGCTTCGACACAGGCAACTCTTTCTTTTTTATAATTTTTATTCGCCCTAGCCTTCTCAGCTTTTAAACGTTCGACTTGTCGAACCCTATCGGCCAATTAGGCCATATCTCGCAAATACTGAGTATCTAATTTTTTCCTGATAGAGTAATCTAAACCTCCAGCGGCCATTTCGACTAGTTCGTGTTCAGGCACCACTGTGAAGCACCTTGACTTTAACAAACGGAACCTGTTCAGATAGTCATCTATAGAATTGCTCATGGAATAACCTTTCTAAATGAGACCAAGTATCTATAGAACTTGGCGGCAAAGTTGTAAACCATGTAAAAGCACTCTTGGTTAAAGAACTGGGGAAATATTTCATCCTTAGGTCCTCATTGTTCACCAAATCTCCAGCCTCAGTCATGTACCTAGCTATGTGTTCCGTTGTGGATTCACTAGTATTTCCTGAGAATTTGGTGAACTTAGGGACTTTTCAACCCCTTGGTAATTCAGTTTGTAAGACATAATCTGACAAAGGGGAGGTATAATTTGGCCTTTGAAGTCCGGTATTCAAACTGTTCTAGGCCATGATCATTTCTATCATTGTAGTCAAATTAGTTTCCATCTGGTTGTTTTGCCTAACCCTATGGATTACTTTGTCTGCATCTTGGTTTCTATTAACCATCGTGACTCTCCCAGGTTATTCATCAGGAACTTCCTGTTGAGTGATGGCGATCCCATGGGCTTGTTTTTCTATTCCTGCCCCCAAGACTCTTTTGCCAGGCCCTTGTCTAGGTTGTTGAATTTGGTTTATAGTTGGTTCTTCCTCCTGGGTTATAGCCTGGTCGGTCCTACGTCGAACAAAAGTTTTAGGGGCTCCTAGGAAATCTGCTATACGTCCCATTTGTGCAGACAGTTGATGGTATGTTTGGACATTATCTTGGTTAGTCCTATTGACGTTTTGTATTAAAGGAGAGAAAGTAGTTTTCATTTCTCTGGCAAGGACTCCTACCATATCATGATTACTAGCATCCATTTGTTGTTGAAAGGCTACCTGACTATTTGTAGTTCATGAGGGAATGAAACCTGGATTTTGGATACCCTGTCCTACATTATTCATCCCAGATCTTGAATTCTATATTGGCGAAAAAGTGGACATATGGGGGTGAGTGTATGTGGACGTAGTATTGTGTAATCCAGACATAAAAGATGTTAGCATCCCATATGGTTGTTCTCCCCAAGTTCTCTGTGGTTTGAATACTGATGGCCTGGGTGTCGAAACATTCTAGACATTTTGGTTTCCTAGATGTGTCAAAACAACGCCATCTTGGGTATTCAATGGGCCTCCGGCTACACTCGTAAATGGAGGAACCGTAGTCGAACTATTAACAAGAATAGAAGAGGTCTAATTATTAGTGGTCATGGATCCAGTGGACGCTTGAGTGGCCTGGGAAGTTGGGATCACATTTGTCGCGTCTGTCGAAGTTGCAGCGACTGTTCCCGTTCCTTGTGGAGGATTTTGGTCCCCCGTATTGCTGGCAATATTAACCATCTTTTTGTTATATTTTCTTTTGGGTATTGGTTGATTATTGGTGGTTATCTTTCCACTTCTGAGGTTCATACAACAATGGGAAAGACCAACTCACGCCCTTAACAACCAGATAATCTTGAATCGAAAGATTATAAACCGAAAGTAATAAAAACGCACTCTTTGACACTGTCCCACCGGGTGTGCCAATTTGTTTACCAGTGATTTCTGACAAACAACCACTAGTCTTCCAAACAATATATCTTTGATAACTCGCAGGGTCGACTAGATTGATCCTAGGACATGTGTCTAGAATGCTAAGGTTCTTATAATCTAACTCATTGTTTTAATCTTATACTCAAATGATTAAATATGGTTAAAGTTCGACAATAAATTATAAAATGAAGAAGTATAAAGACTTTGAAAGAAGAGTCCTTCTTGCGACTCGTCAATAGTTTCAATTTGTTGTGACGATGTCGCGGTTGCGTTGTCTCTTGTTCTTGCTATGTTTGCTCTTCTTCGTGCTTTGCTATTTAACCTCCTAGCGGTCCTTTCGATCTCGGGATCAAAAAGAAGTTGATCGCTAGAAACTTTGCTGCGCATACACGAATTTCTGCACACACTAACAAACGAGTGAAACAACCAAATCAAGAAAATAAAAATTAAAACTCAAAATAAGAACTATTACAATGCGTGCAATATTGACACCAATCCCCGGCAACGGCGCCAATTTGTTGAAAGTATTTTTGGGTAAATATTTTCGGTAATATATCGTATCCACAGGGATTGGTTAATATCACTGCCGTTCTATAGTTGTTTATTTTGAGTTAGGAAAATTGAGTTGATTTATTTTATGATTTTAATAATAGCAAAAGTAAACAATAAATTAAAAGCGAGTAATGAATTGTTGTTAACGATTAGAGAAATATGTTGAACCTTAGGGTTCATCAACCTATTCCTATACAATTATCAATTAATTCACAATTGAACAATCTTTTGAATCATTATCTTCACTTATCCTCAAATAAGATTCCATGTCTGCAAATCAAATTAGATAACTTTTACCGGTATGAGATTCGATCTCTCCAAATATCAATATCGATAATAGTAATTAAGAACGATAATTATGAAAACTCAATCCCAATTCCATCTCTGCGAATTGGTATTGAATCAATATAGTAACCTAGGGCAAAAGTTAAATCCTTTCTTTCGTTCAGAGATTCAACGATAATTTAAGAATAAAAACAAGATTTCTTATTGATAATGAATTCAAACAATTGTTCACAGGAATTAATTAATGGTATTGTATATTCATAGGTTAACTACTACCTTAGATTCAACACGAGGGGTTTAGCTCTCCATAGACATGAAGAACACACAAAGATTAATGGAAGAATTCATCTTCATCAAAGGAATGTCTTCGCTTGATAGAGAATTGGTCTTCAATTGATGATTGTGGCTGCACCTTCAGATTGCTCTCCTAATTTCGCTCTTCCCAAAAAGTTCTCTTTCTCTTGGAAGCTAGGGCTTTTAAATAGAAGTTTTGGGCTTTTAACGCCGAGGCCGCGGCGCGGTATCGGACTGGCGCGGCGCGCTTCAAAACAGAGATATTTTCGCGGCGCCTCACAGGACTTCCGCGGCGCGCCCTTTGCAATTTCCATCTTTTTCTTCTGCCTTTGAGACTTCCAGCTCTCTTTCCTCCTCATGTTCTTCTCAAGCTTCAATTCAGCTCTAAACCTGCAACAATAACACCCACAAGTGATTCGATTTGCTTTACGCACGAACTCAACTTGTTCAGTTCAATTCTTAATAAAAACCTATGGATTTATCACATTCTGCATTGGTTTGGAGACTAAATTACTTCTATTAACACATGAATTTACCATTAATTTACTCCTAACAAACTCTCCCCAACTTAGAGTTTTGTTTGTCCCTAAACAAAATTACTTACCTCCAGCAAAGTTTACCGACAATCATGCAACAAGTTTTTCAAAAAGTTTTTCTCAAGTGGTTCAATCCAGTAATTAAGTCAAATACTCCTCTTCTACCTGCAAACTCAGAATATACACATGAAACAAATTTTGAAAGCAAATTACCTCCAGAAGTTCAAAACACTACACAATTGCTTGAACCAGCACTAATCACTCTTATCAGAAAATATGATGACTCAAAGAGGGGTTAAACACTCATCCAAACAATTAAATCAACAAAAATCCATATCATACGTTCACCAAATTGCTAGCATCAAGTACTGTGGAATCTGAGAATCAGAAGGTCTTTCTATGGTTGTAATGTGGTTTAGATTCAAAGAAAAGAAGATAATCAAGGGTTGTTCCTAATATAGGGAAGCATCCAATTCATAACTTATTTCTTTTTCTCTAAAACTCTAATTCCTTTACCTGTCCATCTTTTTTTTATTCATTCGTAGCTTGATTCTTCGTTTTCACTTTTTTTTTCAAGCTACGTTATATTCAAACGTTGTTACTTCTCTTTTTTTTTTTCAAGCTACGACTTTTTTTTTCTTTCACCGATTACCATAAGTACTTACTCTTCTTTTGACTGTGACTCTCCCCAACTTGGAGATCAACCTGTATTCAAATTATATGAATGCTCCCCTACTTTCTAAAAAGGGTCAAAGAGAAAACACATCACCAAATTTTATGGTTGATGATCCAGAACAAAACTTTTTATTGAGATCAAAACTCACCAGGTATTTTCCTTGGTGCATATTATGATGCTTATCTTGACCTCGGGCTCAAAGAATGGTTAGCAAAAGATCACACTCTCACAGAAGAAATTAAGTTGCATGTTTAGAATAGGCTAAAAGAACTCTCAGATTCAAACAATTGCCTAAATCACTTTCACAGATTTCCACAGACGATGCAACAACCGGTTTAGCATGATACAAACACGTCAAAATAATTGATGGTCTCCTGCATATAGTAAACAATGGAAAGCTTTCCTCACAATGGTTAAGGCTAAGCTGATCCAATAAACAATGTACCATAAAGAACTTCTGACAGTATTTACTAACACCTTAAGTTTCATTGCACACATTAAGAGTTTGAGTTTGAAAATTCATACCTGCTTTGTTACTTATTGAAAAAGAGAGTGAAACTGAAAAATTTTGAACATTCACTTCCTACCACTTTCATACATGTTGCTTCATTGTTGATACTTCGCTTGAGATTCTCGTTTTGTTATGGGACTACTTACTCTAACTGGGAGTACAAAAACTAGAAATGAAAGAAACAACTAATTGCAATACTTAACATAACTTAAATCAAAATAAAAACAAGTCATAGTGACCCCTGAGGTTCACTAGAGTATAGATTAGATAAACAGAATAGCAGCAGTCTTATCATCACCTCAATTACCAACACAAAAATTTTTTTTTCACTCACTCTTACATCACCTCTCATCACCTCATACAAACATGGCATCAATATCAGCCTCAATATCCGCCTCATTCTCCTGTTCTTGGTTATCAGCCCCAGCAGTGGCACCTGCATCTGTACCTGTATCACCACCTGCATCCCCCCCAACAGGAAAAGGGTTGGTCTCAGGCCAACCACAGTAAGTGAAATAGCTTTCCCTGGTTGGGAAAGTTCTCTCTTCAGGGGCTACAGACAGGTTCCTGAATTGTTGCTGCATAGCATCGTGCAGAAAGATCTGGGACCTCTGATTTGCTTCAAACATAGCAGAATAATAATGATGGGCTACCAGAGGGTCAAAAGGGGCTGCACTACCCTGAGGGGGTGCTGCAGAAACAGAAGGTCCAGCTGGAGGAGGATCGGTTGCTTGATCCCTGTAGTATGGCTTTGCACAAAACCTGTCAATATAAACATCATCAATAAAAGTGTTAATAACGTGATGTCCCTGTCCAGGAATTTCCACTCCGGCGTCTTTACAAAGCCCCATAATCAATCCAGGTAGTGGCAACACACATTTGGCATTAATGCCATGTTGTGTGTCACTCAATGCAGCTCGTCGCAATTCATTCGAGAGAATGAAGGCGACATCAACAGTATTTTCCGTCATGATCGCAGTTATTCAGAAAGCCACATCAAGAGGAATGGTGGTGACATGAGTCCTTGGCCGGATGTTGTAGAGGATCACCGATAGAATTCCCCTTGCTTGAATACTCAGATCCTTCCTGTTGTAATGGGTTGGGTTCCCTTGCCGACTAAGCTCTGGTCCTTGCCCCCTAATACAAATTGTCTCCGTCATCATCTCCACCATGTTGGCACAATTGTTGACATTCTGCCGGTAGAAGCATTTTTCATTCTCACCCAATTGGAGTGGTTCCCCTAAGAAATCACTGATTGACTCTCTGTCGAAAGCCACAGTTTTGCCTCTCACATAGGACTGATATGAATAAGCGACAGATTCATCAGTAGTCTTGATGGCATTGGCATAAAATTCCTTGACTATGTCGTAGTCAATTACAGTGTGTGGTTCAAACACCTTTTCCCAATTCCTATTTTCCAGAAAACCCCACATATTAGCATAAGGACCATCTTCATCTCCCCGAGGTACAACAACTTTCTCAGCCAAGATGGTTCTGGACCCCAGAATCTTGAACCTGTCGGCTTGAGCCCGACCTAAAAACTTTTCGGATTGGTTGGCCGTAGCACGCGATCCGCGAGGACCTGAACTTGTTGACTTTGTGCGCACTCGCTTGGCTGGATTCATCTGCAATTACCACCACAAATAACAAGCCATAGATAGGGTTAGCAAAAATTAACAATGTTAAAAAAAATTCTCCAGCCGCGGCGCGACTGCGGGGTACCGCGGCGCGGCTGCGGCGCAACTGAAAGGGTTTGCCTGCTATGGGTCCTTCTTTCAGCCCCTAACCCTCTTTCATTTGAATCAGATACGACCTCAGAACCACAAATCGAAATTGTCTACCCTAGGGTTTGCACAAAAAACATCATTGGATTCCTAATATTGAAGATTTGAGCTTACCTATTGATAGGCTAACATTACCAGAACATAATACCGAAGAATGAGATACATACCTTGCTGTCGAATGAGTAACGATGAAAGATAGTGAACTAGGTGAATGAATGGAGCTCTGACCCAGAATTTGCGTTTTGGGGCTTGGGAGTTGTAAAAGATAGAAAGAGGGGAAAATGAGTGTTTTCAAAATAAAACCTATTTTTGGCCCTGCACCGCGGCGCGCAAGGTTAATCCCGCGACGCGCAATTATCTCTGTTTGGCGTCGCGGTGCGCACTTAATGCCCGCGGCGCGGTCTTTAAAAAAAATTTTGAACTTTTTGTTGCTTGTTTCCCCACTTCACTCTTTTGTAACTTCCCTTGTGCTGATGGCACTGATTGATGATAACCCATATAAACATAAAAGATGAAATTAAAAGAAAATTACTTAAAATGAAAGATGCTTACTCTGTTGGGTTGCCTCCCAACAAGCGCTTCGTTTAACGTCGCATGGCTCGACGGTTAAACTCCTTTGACTAGGAGTTCAAAAGTGAGATTGTGCACACTTCTCTATCAAACTCTCCCCCAAGGTAGCTTTTCAACCGTTCTCCATTAACGGTCCAACTGTCTTTAGTCTTACCATCTTCGATAGTAATGGCCCCGTAAGGTTTAATTTCCTTGATTATGAACGACCCTGACCACTTAGACTTCAATTTGCCTGGGAAGAGTCTGAGCCTGGAGTTGAATAGTAATACAAGGTCGCCCACCTTGAACTCTTTCTTTTTGATTCTCTTATCATGGTACCTTTTCATATTTTCCTTATACATTTTATTAGATTCGTATGCTAGGTACCTGAATTCCTCAAGTTCATGGAGTTGATTCTTCCTCTTCTTATACGCCAAACTATCATCTCTATTGAAGAAACGTAAGGCCCATAGTGCTTTGTGCTCCACCTCCACCGGTAAATGACATGCCTTACCATAAACCATTTGAAAAGGTGATGCACCAGTTGGCGCTTTGTATGCTGTCCTATATGCCCACAAGGCATCGTCTATCCTTACCGACCAGTCTTTACGGGACTCTGACACCGTCTTCTCGAGAATGTTCTTGATTGCTCGATTTGAAATTTCTGCTTGCCCGTTGGTTTGGGGATGATAAGGTGAAGCTATCTTGTGGTTGATATGATATTTGTCCAACACTTTTGCCACCTGTTCATTAACAAAATGAGATCCACCATCGCTTATGATCACTCTAGGCATGCCAAAACGTGTGAATATGTTACGGTTTAAAAATTTTAGCACCGTTTTGGCATCCGCCTTTGGTGTAGCGATGGCTTCGACCAACTTGGAAACATAATCCACTGCAACTAGAATATATTCGTTAGTAAAAGAAGGAAGAAATGGCCCCATAAAATCGATGCCCCAGCAATCAAAAACTTCTACTTCAATGATGGTTTGAAGTGGCATCTCATCCCGTTTACTTATCCCACCAACTCTTTGACATTTGTCACAACTCTTTGCATGGTGATGGGCGTCTTTGAAAATCGTTGGCCAGAAAAATCCGGATTGGAGGACCTTTGTTGCCGTCCTCCATCCATTAAAATGACCACCACTCGGTGAATTATGACAATGCCACAAGATTTGTTGGGCTTCTTCTTCAGTAACACATCTCCTTAGAATTCCATCCTTACCTATCTTGAACAAGTATGGGTCGTCCCACACATAGTACTTTGCATCGGCTAACAACTTTTTCTTTTTGTTCCAGTCAAAGTCCTCCGGTATCATACCGGTTGCTTTATGATTAGCCAAGTCGGCGAACCATGGTCTTGTTTGTATTTCCAAAAGTTGTTCATCCGGGAATGTCTCATTTATTTCAGCTTCTTGGTTGGTGACATTTACATTGACCAACCGGGATAAATGATCTGCTACCACATTTTCTGACCCTTTTTTATCCCGGATTTCTATGTCAAATTCTTGTAAAAGAAGGACCCAACGAATGAGTCTTTGCTTCGAATCCGGTTTGGTGAGCAAATATTTTATGGCCGCATGGTCTGTGTAAATCACCACTTTTGACCCAATGAGATAGGATCTGAATTTTTCAAGAGCATACACTATAGCTAAAAATTCTTTTTCTGTGGTAGCATAATTGACTTGAGCGTCATTTAGCACCTTGCTTGCATAGTGTATGACATGAAAAACTTTTCCTTTCCGTTGGCCTAACACCGCACCTATGGCATAGTCGCTAGCATCACACATAAGTTCAAAATGGTTTTTCCAATCTGGTGCTACTATCACAGGTGCGGTAGCTAGCCGTTCTTTCAGGTCATTGAAGGCTTTAACACAAGATTCATCAAAATTAAAACACGTACCTTGGTTGAGTAGATTACTCAAAGGCTTGGCAATCTTGGAAAAATCTTTAACAAACCTTCTGTAGAATCCTGCATGACCTAAAAAGCTTCGTACTCCTTTGACATTTATTGGAGGTGGGAGCTTTGAAATTACCTCCACCTTGGCTTGGTCTACTTCAAGTCCTCTTGAAGATACTTTGTGTCCGAGTACAATTCCTTCTGTTACCATAAAATGGCACTTCTCCCAATTAAGGATCAAATTGGTCTCAATACACCTTTCAAGTGCCACGTCCAGATTGTTCAAGCATGTATCAAACGTCTTTCCGAACACTGAAAAGTCATCCATGAATACCTCAATACTCTTTTCAATAAGGTCAGAGAATATGGCCTGCATGCATCGTTGAAAAGTTGCTGGGGCATTGCATAGTCCAAATGGCATCCTCCTATATGCGAAAATTCCAAATGGACATGTAAATGATGTCTTCTCATGATCCTCTGGGTTGACTACGATTTCATTGTATCCGGAATATCCATCCAGAAAGCAATAGTAATTCTGCCCTGATAATCTCTCAAGCATTTGATCCATGAATGGTAATGGAAAGTGGTCTTTCCTTGTTGCTTTGTTGAGTCTCCGGTAATCTATGCACATGCGCCACCCGGTCACAGTTCTAGTTGGTATGAGTTCATTTTTGTCATTACGGATTACCGTCATGCCTCCCTTCTTTGGAACAACTTGTACCGGACTTACCCATGCACTATCAGAAATTGGGTAAATCATTCCTGCTTCTAGGAGTTTGATCACCTCTTTCCTTACTACCTCTTTCATTGTTGGATTTAGTCTTCTTTGTGGTTGGGCCACTGGTTTGAAGTCTTCTTCTAACATAATCTTATGCATGCAATATGCAGGGCTGATACCTTTCAAATCTGCCAATACCCATCCGATTGCTGCTTTATTCTTTTGAAGGATTTGTATGAGTCTTGCCTCTTCTGTAGCATTTAACTTTGAGCTAATAACGACCGGTTTACTTCCCTTTTCATCTAAAAATACATACTTCAAATGAGTTGGGAGCAATTTTAATTCTAGCTTCGATTCGTTCACTTCTTTTTTTAGCTCCAAATCCTCCACTTTGTCTTCTTTGTTGGATGTGTTGCCGCCTTTCTCTAATTCTTTTAGAAACAACTCAATTTCTTTTTCTTCTTCTTGAGTGAGTACATTAAATGAATCAACAAGAGATCTCTCTAGAGGGTTAGAAAGATGAATTTGGCTCGCCACTTCCTCGACACTTGCTTCAGTTACATCCATGCGAAAGCAATCATTCTTGTCTTTGGGTTGTTTCATGGCATCAAAGAGGTTAAAACATACCTCTTCATCTTGGACTCTTAGCTTCATTATACCGTCATCGATGTCGATCATCATCCGGGCTATTTTCATGAATGGTCTTCCAAGGATGATAGGTGAATCTTTATCTTCTTCCATATCAATCACCACAAAATCCACCGGAAACAGAAATTTGTCAACTTTCACTAACATGTCTTGTGCAATTCCATACGGGAGGGTGGTAGATTTGTCTGCTAGTTGCAAAGTCATTCTTGTTGCTTTCATCTCAATATTTCCCAGCCGCTTTACTATTGATAAAGGAATTAAATTTATGCTTGATCCGAGATCAATCAATCCATTCCCAATATTTTGATTTCCTATTGTAACCGGCAAAGTGACTCTTCCGGGATCTCTCGCCTTTTGAGGAAGGCGCGATATGATAGCACTACATTGTGCATCAAGTATAATAACCTCTTCTTCTTCCGGTCTTTTCTTCTTTGTCAAGATATCTTTCATAAATTTCGCATATTTTGGCATTTGGGCAATAGCTTCAGAGAATGGAATATTAATTTGTAGTTGCTTAAAAATTTCCATAAACCTGGCATATTGTCTAGCGTTGTCTTTCTTTGAAGGAGCATGAGGATATGGCAAATGTTGACTTGGAATCGTGTTGTTCGCCATCTTATCTTTAGCACTCATTCTTTTTAATTTCTCCTTCTTGACTTCTCTACTCATATCTTCCTCTTCAGCCCCCTTGTTAATAATTTCATATTCTTCATCTTCTCTATCATGTTTTTCATCTTCCTTTTCTTTATCGTCTTCAACCTCATTCATTTCCTGCTCATCCTTGCCACCTTTTTGTCCAGACCTTGTCACCACTGCTTTGCAATGTTCCTTTGGATTCTCTTGAGTGTTGGCCGAGAAAGTTGCATTTGATTGATTAGTTGCAATCTGCTTAGCAAGTTGGCCCACTTGAGTTTCTAGATTCTTTATAGCTGCTTCTTGATTCTTTTGATTTGTCATGGACATTTGCATAAATTGTGTCATAGTTTCTTCTAGCTTTGATTGTCCTCCTTGTTGTGGTGGTGGTTGAGTGTACGGTTGGAAGGCTTGTTGTTGATACCCTTGATTCGGTGGCCTTTGTTGGTACCCTTAATTGTTATACCTTGGTGGATAACCTTGTTGGTATGGCTGATTTTGATATTGATTCTGCCTTTGTCCTTGGTTGTTATTCATGTAATTCACTTCTTCTTCTAGCACTGGTGGACAGAATCCTGTTTGATGATCTCCCTTGCACAATTCGCACTTAGCAACTTGATACGAATTAGATATCCCGTTCAGCTCCTTGATCTGTTGTGGTAATTTAGACATTTGTTGTGTCAAAAGTTCCACTTGTGAAGTTAGCAATTTATTCTGAGCAAGTAGAGCATCACTGTTGTTCAGCTCCAACACTCCGGGTTTCTTATCTCTTACCGTTCGATCATGGTTGCCTTGACGATCATTTAGAGCCATTCGCTCTATTATCTGAGTAGCTTCCTCAGGTGTTTTGGACATGAGTGAACCACCAGCTGTGGCGTCCAAGAGTGTCTTGTTTGTAGCTGTGAGACCGTTACGGAACATATGGATTTGATCAACGTCTGTAAAACCGTGTCCTTTGCACTTTCTCAACATAGCTTTATACCTTTCCCATGCTTCATTCAAAGATTCATTACTACCTTGAGAAAATACTGCTATTGTTGTTTTTGCTTCGAAGAATCGGTTTTGAGAGTAAAACCTTTCCAGAAATTTTTCTTCTAATGTGTTCCAATTAGTCATCACTGCTTCGGGTTGATCCAGATACCAATCTTTGGCTTTAGATAGTAAAGAGTGTGGGAACAACCTCTTAAATAATGCTTCCTCATCAGCTTGAGCGACACCCGTGGTACCCGCTAACTCATAGAATCGAGTAAGATGCGTGTACGGGTCTTCATGGTCCAATCCGGCGAAAGGACTTGCACAAATCAATTGTATGATACCGGTCTTCAGTTCTGTCGGTCGCCCGTTGGCGGCAGTTCTAGCGAACTGAGGATTGAGTCTTGGACTATTTGCAC
Organism: Vicia villosa; assembly: GCF_029867415.1. Lineage (NCBI taxonomy): Eukaryota > Viridiplantae > Streptophyta > Magnoliopsida > Fabales > Fabaceae > Vicia > Vicia villosa. The sequence goes on from NW_026705571.1 coordinate 530,738, forward strand.
ATGGACCAGGAGCAGCCATGTTGACAACAGTAGGTTGTATAATAACTTCCGGTTCTTCTTCCGTGAATAGTTCGTGAAAGAAGAGTCCTTCTTGCGACTCGTCAATAGTTTCAAGTTGTTGTGACGATGTCGCGGTTGCGTTGTCTCTTGTTCTTGCTATGTTTGCTCTTCTTCGTGCTTTGCTATTTAACCTCCTAGCGGTCCTTTCGATCTCGGGATCAAAAAGAAGTTGATCGCTAGAAACTTTGCTGCGCATACACGAATTTCTGCACACACTAACAAACGAGTGAAACAACCAAATCAAGAAAATAAAAATTAAAACTCAAAATAAGAACTATTGCAATGCGTGCAATATTGACACCAATCCCCGGCAACGGCGCCAATTTGTTGAAAGTATTTTTGGGTAAATATTTTCGGTAATATATCGTATCCACAGGGATTGGTTAATATCACTGCCGTTCTATAGTTGTTTATTTTGAGTTAGGAAAATTGAGTTGATTTATTTTATGATTTTAATAATAGCAAAAGTAAACAATAAATTAAAAGCGAGTAATGAACTGTTGTTAACGATTAGAGAAATATGTTGAACCTTAGGGTTCATCAACCTATTCCTATACAATTATCAATTAATTCACAATTGAACAATCTTTTGAATCATTATCTTCACTTATCCTCAAATAAGATTCCATGTCTGCAAATCAAATTAGATAACTTTTACCGGTATGAGATTCGATCTCTCCAAATATCAATATCGATAATAGTAATTAAGAACGATAATTATGAAAACTCAATCCCAATTCCATCTCTGCGAATTGGTATTGAATCAATATAGTAACCTAGGGCAAAAGTTAAATCCTTTCTTTCGATCAGAGATTCAACGATAATTTAAGAATAAAAACAAGATTTCTTATTGATAATGAATTCAAACAATTGTTCACAGGAATTAATTAATGGTATTGTATATTCATAGGTTAACTACTACCTTAGATTCAACACGAGGGGTTTAGCTCTCCATAGACATGAAGAACACACAAAGATTAATGGAAGAATTCATCTTCATCAAAGGAATGTCTTCGCTTGATAGAGAATTGGTCTTCAGTTGATGATTGTGGCTGCACCTTCAGATTGCTCTCCTAATTTCGCTCTTCCCAAAAAGTTCTCTTTCTCTTGGAAGCTAGGGCTTTTAAATAGAAGTTTTGGGCTTTTAACGCCGAGGCCGCGGCGCGGTATCGGACTGGCGCGGCGCGCTTCAAAACAGAGATATTTTCGCGGCGCCTCACAGGACTTCCGCGGCGCGCCCTTTGCAATTTCCATCTTTTTCTTCTGCCTTTGAGACTTCCAGCTCTCTTTCCTCCTCATGTTCTTCTCAAGCTTCAATTCAGCTCTAAACCTGCAACAATAACACCCACAAGTGATTCGATTTGCTTTACGCACGAACTCAACTTGTTCAGTTCAATTCTTAATAAAAACCTATGGATTTATCACATTCTGCATTGGTTTGGAGACTAAATTACTTCTATTAACACATGAATTTACCATTAATTTACTCCTAACATCTGCCAACGCTGCTGTCGAAGAGCACTTGTGAAGATTACAAAAATCTTTTCGATCACAACCTTCGATAGAAATGAATCTTCCCTTCCAAGGAAAAGATTCAAAATAGCTTCACAAAAGCCATTTCTTCTTCATAACACAACACTTCAAAGCATTATGATCTTTTGGTCGAAATGTCCAGCTAACAGTAATGCAAAAAAAAACTTATTCGCCTCGATTTTTGATTTGAACTGCAACCTTAAAAAAAATTTGTCTTCCATTTAATAATTATTAACGCTCAAGACTTTGCCATTAGTGATCCGCGTGAAACCTAAGAGACATCCATTATAAAAGCGTGTTGAATATTAACATTTCTAACCTAAATGAAACATGGAGCGCTTGAAATCTAAAGACGCTTGTAAAAGTTCTCTATGATAGATTATAAGAGCAGAAAATTATCTAGGTTCAAGGTTTGTTTTCTTAAATATTTATTTGAGCAAAAAATTATATATTTGAATATTGATTTTAATCATCTTACCATTTTTTTCATCAGAAACAAATGCATGCAAGATCCGTAGAGAATAATCTTGCACTCAACATTTGATCTTCCTTAAGATTCAATAATTCGAAGATCTAAAATTTAGAACTTCGGAGAATTTGATTTTTATTTAGATTTCTGGGAAATTTGATTTTGATTTTAATATTCTATGTAAACAATATAATATTCTGGGTAAACGATGTAACTATTAAAAAAAATCTTACACCTCGATTTTCTAGATAAGTCGGGAGATAAAAGTGTTGTTGATGGGGTTCGAACACATGTGCATATAACTTTACCCTTCGATTTTTAAATTATCGAGGTGTTAAGTTGCAACTTTTTATAATGTCCTTCATTACCTCGCTTGTTTAGTCGAGGTTAAATTCATTTCACGTCCAAGGTATTACATATTTTTTGTAGTAGTGTGGTAACCGTAAAGTAATATAAAAGTAGGGATGACAATGAGCAGGATCTGGAAAAAATCCCCGTACGCGAGCCCATACCCGTGTGGACACCAACGTTTGTACCTATGCTCGTACCATATGGGTACCTAAGTACCCATACCCATAACTGTTTACCCGCAATTCTACTAAAAAATTGTCGATCAATGGTAATTTATCATGCCATTTTAAGTTTTTAACAAGATTTTAAAAAATTCAAAAATGTTATTGTTGAGTTAAGAAATAAACAAAGACTTTTATTAAAATGCGTACAAGTTTAATAGTGACGTGTTTAATAAAATTGATAAGCATCATGTGTGTATAATAATAAAATGAAAAATATATAATGTGCGGGTATGGATACTAACGTACCCGCACCCATATCTACTTCTTTTCGTGGGTACTTGTTAGTGCACATGCCCGTACATATTTTACAGAATTTTACCATACTCTTTGTGGGTGATTTTTTAGGGTGTCCGCTGGGGATGGGTACAATCGCCATCCAAATATAAAAGACATCTTTTAATAATAACTTAATGATTTTATTATTATTTATATATTATTATTAAATTAATTTATATAAATAAAATTAAATATAATTAGGGTTGAAAATGAGTTAAGTCGAGTCAAACTTCTCTCAACTCGTCTTGAATCGATAGGAATTGATTAAACTCAAAGCTTGTCATGAGTTTTATCCGATTTTTTTAAGCTCTAATTCGTCTCATTTTAAATTCACAAACAACTAGTTCAAATCATTAGGTTCATGTGATATATATATATATATATATATATATATATATATATATATATATATATATATATATATATATATATATATATATATATATATATATATATATATATATATATATATATATATATATATATATATATATATATATATATATATATATATATATATATAGGGAATGACTCAAGTGAGAACACTTGGTTAATGTGAGAAATGAGAACAATTAATCTTAACCATTAAATTTCGATTCATTGAAATTAATGAACAAGATTGATTTCTCTTTCCATAGTTCTTTTTATTAGTAATGTATATAATCTTCAAAAAAAAATTAATTCATATTTATATTTTAAGAAACAAAATATTGAATTTATTGCTTTTTGGAAATAATGAAAATTGATAGAAAATAATTTTTCAAAGATGATACATTTTATTTAATAATTAACCTTTATATTAATTATATAACTATTTAATTTTTAAAATAATTAACGTTAAATATTCTCATTGTTTTTAACGTTACATATTATCATTAACGTTAAATATTCTCATTGTTTTTAAAAATTAAATAGTTTATATAATTAAATATTAATGTTAATGATTTATATATAATTATATCAATTTTTTTATATAAAAAATAAATATAATATTTTAAATATCATATAATTATATTAGTAATGTTTAGATAAAAATCATAATTTTTTTGAAGAAACTAAAAACTTAATTGTTGATTTTTCATTCTAATGTCTTTTATATTTATAATTTCTATAATTTAAGATATGTTATATTTTAAGAAATGAAATATTTGAATTGTTGTATTTTTAAAATAATGATATCTGATTGAAAATATTTAGTATTTCTATAAAAAAAAACAATTCATATAAATATACTAAGGAATATAATAAATATATAACAATATTATTAATATGAAAATTAATATAAGATAATATTTTTATTTTTATTCATTCATAATTATATTAATTTTTATTTTTAAAATATAAATAAATTTTATATTTATAATTATATTAGCAGTAAGTAATTTGTTGGATGAATATATTATTATTATTTTTAAATTTATGATAGTATGATTATATTTATTCAAAGGTTAATTATTAAATAAAATATATCGTCTTTAAAAAAATTATTTTCTATCAATTTTCATTATTTCCAAAAAACAATAAATTAAAAATTTTTTTTATTAAAATATAAATGTGAATTAATATTTTTGAAGATTATATACATTACTAATAAAGAGGAATATGGAAAGAGAAATCAATCTTGTTCATTAATTTCAATGAATCGAAATTTAATGGTTAAGATTAATTGTTCTCATTTCTCACATTAACCAAGTGTTCTCACTTGAGTCGTCCCCATATATATATATATATATATATATATATATATATATATATATATATATATATATATATATATATATATATATATATATATATATATATATATATATACATAATTCAAATTTAAGTCTAATTTATTTAACTAAGAAATTAAGATTTTTTTTCATATTTAATACATTTAATTAATGAATCAAGTTGACGATTTAATTATTAAATTGAATTTTAAATTATATTCGAGTTATTCGGATTATTGACTTTTCAAAATATAACAATAAATAAATTTATAACATTATAAATATTATATATAGAGAGAGATATGTTATGTTTATATTCACAAAATTGAGAGGGAAAATATCAAGAATAAAAACAAAAATTCTCATGCATGATTGTTATAGGAATAGTTAATATATGAGACAACCAACTGCATGTAAGAAGAGGAAGAACATCTCCAAGTTAGGATGCTATGGATTGTGAATTTAGGAGTACATACGTAAAACCAAGTTTCAAATAGTTAGAAACATGACGGATATATATAAAGCTCGTTTTCATTTCCTTTTTATTAGCAATATAAACTAGAGTATTCTATGTACATGAACAATCCAACAGTCTTGTCAAATAGAAAACTTGAGTTTTCTGTGTACTATGTACAATAATATTTCTTACAATACGTACACCCACGTGCTTTTTGATAGAGATGATTCAGAATCTGATTTTTGTGGCCGCAGAAAATAGAAACCATTATTGAAATTAGGGGTGGACAAGTTTAAACTGTCCGATTCAAATCGATCAATCTATTATATGATTAAGGCAAACGGATCGGATTGGGTTGGATGTCTGGCCGATTCAGCTGTTTAATTTGGATAATATAGAGTTGTTTAAGTCGGGTTCGGATGATTATTTTGTGTTTCAGATGTGTCAGATTTGAAGAAGAGGATTCTTGAAGAGAAGAGAAGAGAAAAATAAGAGAATAGAAGATAAGAGAAGAGGAGCAACCCTAAGTTGAAGATTTTGAACTATGGTAAGGGTGGTCTTCATCTTGTACGACATCGCTCGGGTGCCGAGAAGTAAAGTTGCTTGCTTACGAGGATTAGTAGGAGAGGTATTCATTTATTTATTTGTTTAGTTTTTTTGAGTTTTATGTCGTGCTCTAATTATGTAACACTGGGGAACGTTGTTGATTCATGTTTTTGAAGGATACCTTGTATTTCTTTCTATTGTGTTATTTTAATAAAATTATGTGATGTTTGGCCATTATGCCTAAGTTTTTAATAAAATGAAATTATTATGAGACAATAATGTGTTTTGTTTGATCGAATATGAATTTGCTGCGAAAGTGCATGTGTTGGAATTATGGAAACATGAATTATATTTAAAGTGTTATTAAGCATGACAGGTGTTTATGATTTTTGAATTATGTGTGACACCCTTGAATTAATATGCATGATATCTTACTCTGATTTATGTTATATTTTCCACAGAGTTTAGAAGAGTGTTACAAGGGGTGCTGTTAAGTATGTTAAGTCTTCCCCAAAGTCGAGAACTTAAGTTTTTGGCATGTGTTAGAAGTAGACATATTGAATACAAGGGTAGTGCTAAATTCGATTGTGATACTCGGTAGAATTCAACATATGACATGTTGAAGGCTGCTCTACAACTTCAAATAGCATGAGTTTGAGATTATTGATGCCAAGTATTGTGAAGAACTTGAGAAAGGGAGTGACATTCCTATCGCTTTAGATTGGTAGAAGCACGTGAGGTCGCTTAATTTTTAGAAGTTTTTAAGGCTTCCACTTTACGCATATCAGGTTCAACATATGTGACAATTAATATGTACTTGGCAGAGATATTTACAATTGGTTTGGCTATAGAAAACATGTGTGCATCTAAAGAGTCATCTTTAGCTCATACAAGGAATATAACTTTAAAGAAGAAGGAGAAATATGATAAGTTTTGGGGAGTTCCTAAAAAATTGAACATGTTGTTGTTAATTTCTTTTGTGTTAGATCCTAGGAAAAAATCGATGTATGCTCGTTGGTTTATCGAAAAAAACTTTGATAAACAAAATGCTGAAATCTTGAGGATAAATTAGAATCGAATTTGAAAACCATATTTGAGGAGTATAATGGTGGTGGGACAAGTGGATCTCAAAGTGGCTTTGTTCAACCACCTGTATTAGTTGGACGGATTGGAAATCCCGACTATTATTAGGGGATATTTTTGCAATCCAATGGTTTCAAGTCAAGTGGAGTGAAATCTGAATTACCAAAGTACTTTGAAGATGGATTAGAAGGTGATATTCCTAACTTTGATATCTTGACTTGGTGGAAGGTGCATTCAAGTCGACTTCTAACCCTAGCTAACATTTTGAGAGAGTTTCTAGATATACCTGTCTCAACGGTAGCTTTTGAGTCTGCCTTCGGTACTGGAGGAAGGGTGCTTAATGACTATCACAGTCGTCTAACCGTTAGATCTGTGGAAGCACTTATTTGCACAAAATATTGGCTTGGTAGATCACCTTCACCATTGCCTACGCAAGATGATATCGAAGAGCTTAAATAAAAAATTAATATTTAAATAAATATTATAATTTTTCATTAAATAAGATTCCAAGACTCTGAAAATGGATCGTAGTTTCTTATATATATTCTTATTTCTTGTGTTTTTACCTAATTTTTTCCAGCTTTGAATGTGCTGCCTCTTTTATCCAACGCCCCTCTTACACCCGATTTATCAACTTCTTTTGTCTCCACTACGAATGGCTTATGAGTTAGTGTCAACCTCGACTAACGTCTCTCATTCTAAGAGAACAGGGATGCAATACAATTAATTGTGGGTTAGATTCACCTTAAGTGATTGTGTTTACCTTTGAGAATCCCGACAGAAGATTCTATGGATATGGGTTATACAATTTACATGTCCATTTCTTTTTCATTTAATTAGTGTCTTCATCTTCTTCATATTTACATTCTTGGTAATAATTATGCCCTTTTCTTTTTAATGTTCAGTTACAAGGAAAGAAAAGATGTTTCTTTTTTTGGCTTATTTAATGAGCAAATGATGGAAAGATCAAAGGAAGTGATTAGTTCATTGTTCAAGAAGGTGAATGATTTGATGAAAAATAAGAAAGATGGCTTAGTCAAGAAGACTGATGAGCCCCTGCATTTACCTCAAAAACCAGACCTTAGTTCATCATCAATTACAGTCATCATTGTGTAAAAGAAGACTATCACAAAAGTACTGTAATATACTGAAATACAAATCACAAGCACTGTCCCTTATTCTTGTTTGGATACAAATCACAAGAACTTTCTTTTTTCGGATACAATTCAAATACAATATTGTACCATAAAAATCAATAATCAACCAATACCTAAATTCTAATGCAAACTCTATAACCTCTCAAAATCAATCTGAAAAAATCGACTCAAAACCAACCTCGACAATTCAAACTTACTCATGAATTGTTCGTGTATATTAAAAGTCTATCGCCACACGCAAAGCTAGAGTTTTCAAAAATTCTCTAACCTAACTATATCATCTACAAGCTCTTCTATTAACACACTAACTAACTCTCTAACAAAACCTTCAACATGTTCGCCTAATTCTATCCACCGAATTTCCCCTCCAAGCATATCGTCTATTGACTCCTTACCAGCTTTCTTTTCTTGCGAAACAAGCAACCCCCACATATCGTCCTCAATCATATCCTGTCTCAATTCAGTATTCAATCTTCTTGACACGGGTGTTTCCCACATTGGAACGTATAAATATGGATGCAGAATGTCTAACAAACCTAAATTAATACGATCGAAAAGAAGCCGCCTTTCAGATCTTTTCCAAAGCTGTTGCTCGCCGAATTTCTTTTCTAGGGTATCAAAGACAGAAGGGCTAATAGGACATTCCGCAGAGTGCCATGTTGAAAAATCTCTGAGCAAGCTCGCATTAGATATACCTGCTTCGGTTAAGACCTCAACGACATAGGAGAAGTCTCTACTTTCTTCTGTTCTAGATAAGCCTACTATACCTTTCTTCTCTTTGAAATTGCCTATAGACTCTTCCCTGCAATCTTCATCACTTGAAACGTTCAAATCAAGTTCTTCATCATCCACTTCAGAGGAATCTGAAGAAATCAAGAAACGTTGACATGTTGGTAATTCATGCCGAAATGAAACTATAATATGACACAAATTGCTTCACGGTGATCATTACGTACCATATACACCAGCAGCACTGCATTCAGATATAACTGAAATGTCTTCACTAAATGTTGAATCCAAAACTGACATTGGACTAGGTTCATATCCCTCGTGGAAGTTACCGACAGCATCTGCATCAGCCCCGGTGGTAAGTGAATACACAAAACCTTCATGAAATTCCAATGTCTCCTGTAATTTAAGAATAATGATGTAACAGCATGAGTAATCAATCACTCACGGCAAGTGAACATAACATCGCAGAAATAATAATAATCACAAGAAGACCGAGAGATCCACATTATATGCAATCAACACGAAGATAAAAGTAAACTCACAGTTTAAAGATTTCATGCTTAGGGGCCTGACATGTGCTAATCTTCTATCAAAGCTAAATTACACCAAGGCTTACTAACTAGGGATATAGTTGCATAAGTAATATAATCATGACAATTTATCACACGAATCTGCACAAATAGTGACAGTAATTTAGCTTGTGCACAAAGCTCGCTGATGTGGCATTTGGGGGATCATCAGGTTAATCTTTATCTGGAACATGTGACCACAGATCACAAATCTCAAACTTATCATTGCATCAAGGCTCACTCTTGTTTAGGATACCGAATGTAGGCCTAAATAAGCCATGTAATGCCAGAGCAAATACTCGTCAGATAAGAAATGATACCCTCTCTGCCAAACCCCAACTTAACAAAAAAGATACTGAATGAATGTTCCCTTCCTTACTCCTTCTCCAGCTTTCATATTCAGCCCGTTTATTGGGCTTAGGCCCAAACCCGGAATTCTAACACTCTCCGTGACTATATAATCGATCCCAATGTACCCAAGACAAAACATCGGAAGTCAGGACCCAACGAAGGCAAAGTAATTCGGCAACAAGTTAGTATTTCTTTAACTACTCTTCAATTGTGCTAAATTGGTTTCTGTAACATGGTAGGTAGTGAAACTATGAGCAGAAGGTTTCAGAACAATTACTAACACTCAAGGGTATAAATTTAAGAGGGAGAGCAAGAACGCGGATAAAAAAGGGTGCTAAAAATAAAATAGCAATAAGAAACTAAGGTATTTAAACTAAAATTCACTACCAGAGTCACAGCTAAAAAAAGAACAATCCAAACGGTTCCGAGTAAGAAAAATCGTACCTGTTGCTTTGAAGCATGACATACAGAATCACGGTCTCCGTGCATCATTACAGATGCCATTGATTCAGATTGCTTCGTGGTTGGAATATTATTAGAATAGCCAACAACCTTAGTCTTCACATCAGACACCGAGAAATCAACTGATGAATCAAGAGAGAAGGCAATTTTCTTAGACATGTTACTGTCTTCATTGTTCTTCACATCATCGTTCTTTAAGCATGTCTGCTGCATGATTTGACTGTCTACGAATGCAGGAGAAGGATCAGAGCATGACAATTGAGAAAGCACTGGTTCCTTTTCGAACAAATCATTTCCATAACATCTCTTCTTCAACTTTAAGTTCATATCATCTGACTTCTCGGTCGATCGATTTGCGGACACATTCTTACCTAAACCCCAATATTTCTGAAACAAGTCATCCTTAGTCATAGTTCCACGATTATCAGCAAGACGTTTTGTCGTTGGCACTTTTCTGGAAAAGCTATAACTAAACCCAACCTTAGATCTAATGTTGCTTTTAATCTTACCATCTCCTTCCCTTTCAGGAATTCCTTTCGAAACAGAAATTCTCGAGTCAAAAGTTAAATCCTTCCGATCCAATTGAAATTTCGAAAACCGAAACGTTTCACACAATCCATCTTTTCCATGCACAACACCTCGCGACCGATTATCTGGACGAAGCAGAATATCTCCCTGCTCAGATTTCTGTGGGACATCTTCTACCTTAGTTCGAAACACCGATAAATTCTCCTTTCCATTTCCCTTCGACGAATTATGCTTCTTTTCCCTCCTTACTAATGTTTCAACCGCCATCATAACATCGTCAGAACCGTCCTTCTCATCGGTACTCATTTCTAAAGAACCACCCTGACCATACGAACGCTTCTTTCTAACACCAATAGACGCAACTTTCTGCAAATAATCCTCTGATAAAACTTTCGGTCTATCTCTAACAGGTTCATATCGAGAAACCACTTTATCAAGTCCCATCAATTTCAAAATCACACTCGACTCTTCGTGTTTCGACTCCATTTCACAACAACTACCCTACAAGATTAAGTCGATAAACCAAAACTCAATCACTATCCAACAAAATCAATCAACTAAACTATCTGTAACAAATCAAAACAACTTCTACAACTTACAACGAAATTACGCCGATAAACACATTAAACAGTACCAATAACCAACACTTATCAAACCAATGAACTCAAAATCACGAAGAATCGCGAAGACGTGGAATCTAGTTTCCTACCCTTCAACACCTTCTACATCCTGCAAAACAATTTCGATTTCGATATTTCATCGGCATAAATTCGATTTCCACAAAAACAACAATCTTGGAAAAATCATTATATCATTTCAATTTCAACCAAATGCATATAACAAACAATAAAGAAACTGAAATAAATGCAGAGATTGGTATAAAACTATAAAACTATAAAACTATATAACTATAAAAGTCAAAGCATATACCACAAAGTTGAATTGAACACTAAACTGGTCAAACTTTCCTATTGAGTACTACCAAATTGAAATAAATTTCTCATAAAATTGTAATTAACAAAAGCATAATGAATATAATGAATGAAGAGATCAACATCAACAATCAACATGTTCATGAATTTGATTCAATTCAACAACTTTGTGCAATCAAGTGACAGCAAATAAAAAAGCATCAAATTTGATTAACCAAAGAAAAAGTGATTAAGAAAATTCTTATGATTAATTATTAATGATTAATTTACAAACATAATAATTAGAGATAATCATTATTATAATCCCAAATTAAATAAAAAAAAGAAACCTAGTTTGAGAAAAACAGAAGCAAAACAAGATCATGAAAGTTTGATAATCATTGAAGAGAAGAAGAAAGAGAAAAACCTAAGAAAAATATGGTGAAAGGAAGAACGTTCTCTGACAATTTTTGGGATGAAAAAAGATGCGGCTTTTTTTGGATTATTTAGGGTGCTGCCCATAATCCAAAATTTTGATTGCATGGAATAAAAACGAATCAAAGGTTATTTCATTTGAGAGAGGGTGACTAGGGTAATGATTAAATAAATACATGAATTATTGGAAGACAATTATATTTTTATTTCTTTTGTATGATGATGGAAAATGACATATCCGACATAGGGATGACAAAAATATTTAGTGTATGCTAGGACCTGCCAAGAAATTACACATAATAAATAGGGTAAGACGTTCACAAAAAAATGAGTATTAAATTCTCACCGTTATATTTTGCGGATTTGTCTGTCTCACTTCTTTTTTAGCGAGCTTAAGACGGAATGGGGCGGGGCTGAGACGGTCAGTTTTGTCACCCGTAGTTATTACTCATGTATTCTAATAAGATTCCAGAAATATACTTAAATTTTAGATTTTAAAATCTGAGTGCATCCGAATTACAAAACATATCTTGAAACACGCCAAACCAATGTTAAAAACAAATTTGAATTTTTAAATTTCGGATTCTTTCCTAATACTCTACTACTTAAACACACAACAAATTCATCTCGGAGTATTTCAGGATTTTGAAATCCAGAATAACTTTGTTATCATAAAATAAGAATAAATTTCATACAAGAACACAAAACTATACCTAGAGATTTTTCGGATTGTGAAATCTGAAATATACTATGTTATGAGAAAACCATCAACAATTTCATACAAGAGATGAAGAAAACACAAATTAACATAAATATATATTATCACATACACAAAATATGTAATATCACATATATATTTTTATAACATAAAATCTAACATCATATCATGATTTAAAGATGGGTGAGGACGTCTTAACATCTTTAGAATATCATTGATCAATATCACGACTGTCGCTTCTACTTCAACTTTTTCTCGTTATCAAAGGGAGGGCAAACAATACTGGACATTAATCACCTTTCGTTATATGAGTAGTGCAAAAGATTATATAGTTCGGATTTTAGAATTTCAAGAGAGGTGTCATTTATGACACTAAATTCAAAAGAAAGACTCACGTTGCTGAAGTAAACAAATGAAAGATACCAATATTGAGACATTCTAGAATATTTTTAATAGTTACATCTACATAAGAGGTATATTTATACAAGATTTATATAAATAAGGATCATACAAAAGATATCTTGTCTCAAATGTCATTCTGAATTTTGAAATCTGGATTCAATTACGTACAAATAAGTGTTTGTCCAGACGTTACACAACGCAAAAGATGTATCAGCGCCTAAAATGTATGGTAAGATAAAATCAAAATGCATCAAAACATGCATCACCACCTGTATTGGTCAAAAAAATACTGGTGTGCATGTTCCCCTGTAAGGGCGGAGAGACTTAAATGTCTTTGTGGGTATATTACATTGTATGGTGGCTAGGAATTATCCACGACAGCGTAAAGCCATGTACGATGGTGTTTTATTGTGGTTTTAGAGGTCTTGCTCTCGTGAGGTGGGAGGCTCTACAGATGATCAATGTGATAAGGTATAAGCATGTGTATGATGTGATCAGTATGTGTTATGATCTCTTTTCCTCCCTTTGAGGGAGAAGTATTTATAAAGGCTCTTTTGGGCTTAGGGTTGTAGAGTTAGTGGACAGTTATGCCCTAACTCCATGACTAGGAATGTGGACAAGGAAAGACTTGTTCTTCCTAGAATCATGAAGGAAGTGGTTCTACTTTGATTGACTCTTTGGACTAGGTATCTTAGCCTAAGTCCATTATGGGGCCTTCTTCCCTCGTTGGGCTAGCACGTGCTAGCACGTAGGCGACCAAGTGCTAGCCTTAGGGGCTCGCCCCTTTCTTTAGGCTAACATGGTCTAGCCTATGGGCGATCACTTTTTGATCGCAAGTGCTAGCCCGTGGGAGTCTAAGTGCTAGTCCTAGGGGAGCTCGCCTCTTTCTTTGGGTTCTAGCACTCCTTTGGATGCTATCTCTTTCTGAATACTCCTTATTTAGGCCCAACAAAATATAACACTACATAATTTCTCAAGCACGAGGACTTGGTAAATGGCCAATTGATTAATAAGAGTGCATGTATCTTTAAGACTCCCATTATATGAATCTATCCCAAGTGGGCTTTTCATAATGAGGGCTTATAGTGAGTCCCTCAAACATAACTTGGGACGAGTTTCTCAAGCGAGACTTAATCGTCGAGTCTCTTAGAAGAGACTTTATAGTCAAGTCTCTCAAGCGAGACTTAATGTTCGAGTCTCTTAGGCGAGACTTAATAATTGACTCTCTTAAGTGAGGCTTAAGGATCGAGTCTATTATGCGATACTTAATAGTCTAGTCCCTCAAACGAGATTTAATGGTCGAGTCTCTTATATTTAATCGATTTATTCTTATTAAAAATAGGGATAATGGATATGACTAATTAAGTACTTATAAATATTGTTGTTCACGCTTATAAGAGAGTTTACTTGTACTGTCATTGACACCTTTGTTAGGGGAAGTTTTTCACTATATTATTCTAACATTTCAATGCTCACCCACTTATACTTGTACCGCCGTTGACACATCTTCTTGGGTATTGACTTGTACCGCTGTTGACACCTTTGTTGGGGAAGTTTTTCACTATGGAGTGTTGATACAAAGTTGAGGAATATGCACCTTTGTGAGAGACACACCACCTATCGACCTAAAGCCTTAAGGTGATAGGTGAGTGACTTCTCTCACTTATATATTTTCAAGTCACATTTCTATCCAATATGAGACTATTTTCTTCACTTACTTACACTTGCATTATTATTATTCTAATACTCTCTCTCAAGTGTGAGTTTACAATACTCCATCACTTACACTTATACCGCCGTTGATTCTAACATTAAGTTTTATATTCCTAATCTTTTTAATTTTTTTATTTAATTTGATTTTATTAAAAAAAACGTAGAATGAATTATATAATACCCGGTTCATGCACTACCCATTGTGATTTCTAATCCTTTGAACATGTACTATGTATTTGGTAGTACTTGTACTATAATAAGATGGATTTGGTTTTTCAGGGGCTTGGATTGAAAATTGACATAAAGTATTGAATGAAAAATAATCGAAATGATTGAGATTATAGTAATGGAAATGATGGCAAAGTGGGCTAGTAATGCAATTTATTTATTTATTTTGTTTTGTTTTAGTTGTATAGATCAAAGTGCCAACAATAATTGTTTGTCTTGTTTACGCATTTCCCGCCTTAAAGTACTCATTAGGAATGATTGTTTGTCTTGCCTTTACTTTTTTCCAGTAAAAGACTAATCTATTGTGTTCATTCTTTTACTTGTTTAGATTCAATTTGTAATCTATAAAGTTAATAGAGTTGGGTAATTTCATCAAAAGTTTATGAATTTGTCATAATGTGTTAAAAGAGAATTAAAAATTGTGTGAAAGTTCTCATTAGTCTTCGGAATTGATGTGAGATTGATTTCATATCTTTATCATTTAATTTGATGTTGGATTGTTGGACTCAAAAAAGTCGCTTTGCTTGCTGAATTTTTTTCCAGAGGTTGTTTGTTCGTTAATCCAGTTGTGTTGGCGGTTAATTCATATACCAGTTTGTTGTTCTTCAAAAGATGAGTTCGTTTGTCTATGATTTTCTATGATGCTTCGAGACTTATACACATATTTCTTTTACAATCTAATTTTGTTTCCCGCGTTGGATTCACTGATTTGTGTTATGTGTATTTGTCTGTAAGTATATGATTTCATCAACTAAACTTTTATCCAATTTATTTTATCACTTTATTTTATTCGATATATTACTCTTTTTTGGGTTGATCTTGTAGTTGCTGGTAAGGTTTATGCCCCCTCAGTTTGTTGTTCTTCTTTTAATTTTATATATTTTTCTTTGCTTTATATATATATATATATATATATATATATATATATATATATATATATATATATATATATATATATATATATATATATATATATATAAAGAAAATTTGAATGAATTGAAACCAACGCATATTTTGAAAAATCTAAATTAAAGAAATTTTAACTTGAGGAAAAAATTTCTATAATAAAAAATAATAATTTATTTCAATATTATAAAATTATAATATTGTGTCATATGATAATATAAAATAAAATTTTAATAAATAAATAATATAATTTTATATATAAATTATTAATCACTTAACTATGCTTTGTTTTAATTAGTAAAAGGTTAAATTCTTACAAAAATAGAAATATATTAATAAAATTTCACCTATTATTTTTTATTAAATTTTTTAATTTTTCATATTTAGTTAGTTTTTAAAAATAGTAATATGTTAGTTATTCTCTATATTTATATATATTTAGTTTTTTTTTTTAAATTAGCATATTTCAATTTTATCAAAAAAAATTAATCTACTTTTTATCAAAATTACATGTTCTTTTCCTTTTTTATAATTTCTTTTATTTTCTAATTGACATGTTTTTATCTTAAATTAAATAATCGACCCACATTTTCAATTTTCCATTTTTGTTTGTTAACAAAGTTTTTTAATATTTCATATTGATTTAGTTTTTTAAAAATAAGAATATCTTAGTAACTTTTCATATTTATTTATTTTTATTTTGTAAGTAACTCATTTTTATGGTATTGGCAATTTTAAATGATTGCAATGTAATGTTAACAATATTGGCAGGCAGTGGCGGATCTTGAGGAAAATTATTCAGAGTGCCAAAAAAATAAATTATACAAGAATGATTAAAAAAATTAATATATATTGTTAATAATAATACTTTAAAAATAAATATAAAATTAGTAGAATTAGGAATCGAACTTAGACCATATCCAGCAGCAGTTCTTTAACACAGTTCGCCAGCATGGAACATGGGTGTAGCATTGGAAAATTAAAAAAAAAAATTGTCAGCCTGTAAACCATTATTTTACAATGCAACGTTATATTGGATTATTTCTCTTTAAAATATATATATATATATTGTGAGACTCAATATAAAATAAAATTGAATATGAGTGAAATATTATAATAAAATATTAATATATAATATAAAACTGTAGGACTTAATATAGATTCTTTAGAGTTAAATTATTGAAGTAAAAAAATAAATGAGTTTCTTTTAGATAACGTGGTTTGATGAGTCTCACAAAAAATCCAAAAAATAGGTAACACCGTTGGAGATGTTTTTAAGATCTTATGCAAAAATATGATAAATTTTACCACTTAAAACACTCTCCCGTCCCCATGTAAATCTGCCCCTATTGGTAGGGATGATATGAACTTTAAAATTAGCTGTTGGAAATTATTATTTTTTAATAATATTTAATCAACATGGGTGTGTTTTAAAATGACAAGAAAATATCTATGTGAAGTTTGTATCATGAAGTGTGGTGGAATAAAAACATGCGACTCTTGGTAAATGTTGCAGTAGGCCAAGCATTGTAACTTTTGGAAAAAGGAACTGTTTCGCCAATGGTAGCTACCTTATGAAACAATACTAAAGTGGCCTATAAAAACCTCATTATGGATTTAGAAATTAATAACAAAAATGTACAATTGATAAGCCTATCATATTCACTAAAATTCCAGACACTCTTCGCTACATTCGAGTTTTCGTCGGTCTTATGCAAACTCGATAAAATGATGAGTTATCATGGGTATTCATGCGTTCCAACTATAAGACTTATTGAGAGTGCTTGAAATACTTACACGATCTATTATTGTACAAGCTAAAAATTGAGGCAGTATTAACAAAGTTATTAAATTTAAGGATAAATTATAGTTTTTGTCTCTTTATTTTGGTCATGAAATCAATCTCCATTTTAATTTTTAAACTATTTTGATCCCCCAATCCTATTCTTTGTGTAAAAAAAAGCTATTGTGTACTATTTTTAAATATGTGACATATTCTTATTAACTTGGCATAAAAAAACGTTAATTATTCATTGTATTGTATTTCTGACAACGTTTTCTTCTTTGAGTCGTTTTCTCCCATCGTCTTCAATTTCTTTCTCTCGATAAAAAAAGCCACGTATATTAGAAAATGACACATCAACGTTTTTTTAAGCGAAAAACAAACATATGAGACCTAAACTATTTAAAAAATAAATAAGAGGACTGATTTTGTGAAGTGGCCAAAAATATGGAGACAAAAATTATAATTTAACCTAGAACTTGTGTGAATAAATTAAGAACATTGATATATAAAGGTGAGGAAAGAATTGAACATTATCAACATAAGTAACTTGGACTAAATTACCATTTGGTAAATGGACTTTAACATGCCTGGTGCGATAAAATGACTCAAATAAATGCATAGATAAACATATATGGTCATTGACTCCAAAATCATTAAGCCAACAACTATAATTATCACTTACAATTATGTTTATACAAGAGGAAATTGTTTCACTTGGTGTGTGACCATTATGAAGAATGTTAGATGTTGTGATTCAGTTAGAACTTGAACTGATTTCATGAGGTGATGAGAGAATCAAATTTGCTTGTTCAAAGAAATATATAAATGGATCATATTTCTCTTGACTCAAATCAAAATAGGGTCTGCAGGATTTATGTCAACAATTTCATTTAGGATGTGCTTGGTTGAAGTGATTTAGAAGAGAAAGAAGTATAAGAGAGAGAAAGAGAAGAGAAGTATATAAGTCATCATGCTTGGTTAACAAAAGAAATAGAGAAGAGAGATTAAAAAATGTGGGACCCATATACTTTTTCTTTCTTCACAAAGTAGCGAAGAAATGGCCGAGAAAGAGTGCTATATTTTGTTTTCCACTAATTACCCTTGCATAAAATGTGTTCTAAGTCTAACATCATTTCTATAGTAGTATTTCGGACAAAAAATTCTTATACTATTATATATTAATATTATTATATATTGTTTGTTATTTAAGAGATATTTAAATTTAAAGTGACGAACTACAAATTTCAAATATTAATTAAAAAAATATAATTATGCAATAATTATGATAAAATTATTTGAATTAATTTAATTATTTAAAGTGTTTTAAGTTTTAATTTTATTATTTGAATTGCTTTAAAGATTCAAATCATTGAAACTTTTTTTATAAAATAATTAATTGGTCTATAAAAAATTTTAAATAATAATATTTCTCTAAAAAACCAATTTAAAAATTTAATTGATTAATAAGTTTAAATAAAATAATTAAAAAAAATTATTGAAGGCATTATTATTCTTCTAATTCAAGGGTATTATTGTCTTTTTAAAAAATATGACATTTCTCTCTCTTCTATTTCTTTTATCTTTCTCTTGTATCAAACAACCACTCAAATCTACTCTATTTCTCATCTACTTCTCTCTTCTCTTACTCTTTCTCATCTCTTTCTCTCTTTTCAATTTCTTCTTCCAACCAAACACACCCTTAAGGTCTGCGTGTTTGGAATGGACAAATTTAATCAGTTCGATTCAAACCGACTGATATGTTAGTTATTTTGTGCAATCGAATCGGGTTGGATTGAATGTCGGGTTGATTTAATTGTTTAATTTGGGTATTATAAAAAAAAATTGGTCGGGCTCGAATGGTTATTTTGGATCTGTCAAAAACCGAATCCGATCAAATTCAATTGATATTTATTATATTTACTTTTATTACTATAAGACTAGTATATTATAAAAATAAAATTCAACAATATTGTTAGATTATTATCTTTTTTATAGTTTAACGATAATGTTGTGTTATTACAGTAATATAAGAACATGCATGGAAAATTTTGAATGTTATTTAGTTTGTTTTTTTAATAAGCAATTTAAATTTAACGAGTTTTGAATCTGAGACCTTGAGAGGAACACATTCTCAAAACCCAAGCGTTTCACCGCTAGATCACACACACACATATGTTATTTAGTTTGTAATTTAAAGTGTCATAATGACCAAAATAATGTCAATAATATTAAAAATGTTATCACATAATAATAATCAATAATAAAAATAATTATTCTTTAATCATTCTAAAATTTTGTTTATCTTTATATAATTAAAAAATAATATTTGAAATCTTATTTTAAAATAGTCATTTTAATGAGTTTATTCCAATAAATATTAAACCAATAAAATCCACCGACAAAAATCGAAATTTTTCAGTCAAAATTGGGTCATTAAAATGAAACCACAATTTACATCAAATTTAAAATTTAAACCCGATACCGACCCAAATTGATCGATTGTCCACCCTATTGCGTGTCATGAAAGAATACTGCTAAATAGATTGAAAATTGAAGTAGGATTATTGACATGTGAGTGTTAGCCGGAGATTTCGATTGTTATATATGCTTTTCGAAGACTTAAGGTTCGAAGAGAAACATGGCTTTGGATGGCCATTTCCGAGAATGTTATTTGTGGCGAAGATTCCCAAAATCGAAGCTGAGTCGAGATAGGTGATCTTCGGGACTTAAATGTTTTTCTGAAACACAATAGTGCTGAAACTTGAAGTGTTTCGATGCATTCTCACAAAGGACATGTTGCCACGTATCGAATAGAATTCAGGCGAGAGGTTTTAAATTTCGAAATATTCTGTTTAAACCAACGAGGACAGATGGCATTCTAGGGATTCGAAACACTTGCATGCGGGCAACGTGGCATTTCGTTAGCGTAGGACCGTTAGGGTCGAATTAGTATAAATAAGGGTCTTAGTATCAGGATCCAGTGTGTTCATTTTGTACAAATCACTCACAAATCACTCAAGTATCAAATGTTTAGAGAAAGAGTTCGCTGAGAAATATACGTATGACACCAACACCTTAAATATGTTTGTATTTTGTTGTGAAAAACGATACCAATAACAAAGTATAATAGGGAATTAGAGAGGATAAGAAGAACACAAGAATTGGTTATAACTGCTATTCTTTCACTTTCTCTTAAAACAAGATTACAAGTTTACAAGAATAACAAATAACCTCTCTCACCCTAAATTAGGATTTGCAGCTTAGCAATGATGAGAGACTAGTATGCTATTTATAATAA
The DNA here is from genome assembly GCF_029867415.1 of Vicia villosa. Taxonomy (NCBI): domain Eukaryota; kingdom Viridiplantae; phylum Streptophyta; class Magnoliopsida; order Fabales; family Fabaceae; genus Vicia; species Vicia villosa. The sequence continues at coordinate 551,648 of NW_026705571.1, forward strand.
AACCTAACATACTAACTAATGGGCTTTTTCAGCAAGGCCCATTACACAAGCCAACTTAATAAACAAGCTAACTTAACAAATTAGGGTTTAAACACTAAAACCTAATTTAACATGCTAACAACCCTAGCATCTTCGACATCTGCATGCTCGACCTATCTTCGACTACAGCATGCACAATTCGACACCAGCATGTGAGCAACCCTTCGACTTCATGCTTGACTCTGTCGGACTGTCGAACCAAGAAGCTACCCTTCGACAATACTAGAGTTCGATCCAATATCTCACAAATCTCCACCTTGGACCTAACTCTACAACGTCAAGGAACAAACTAACTTTCTTCATGCAACTTTATCAACTGCATACAGTGGAAAAACTTGCAACTCGGCAATGTCTTGGTGATCATATCAGCAGCATTGTCTTCAGTCGAAACCTTCAGCACTTGGACTTCTCCACGCTCGATTACTCCTCTGACGAAATGCAGCCTCACATCAATGTGCTTAGTTCGCTCATGATAGGCTGAATTCTTCGACAGGTGTATTGCACTTTGACTATCACATTTAACAGTGATACCTCGACCTTGAAGTTTCAGCTCCTTCGCAAAACCTTCAAGCCACAATGCTTCTTTCACAGCTTCAGTTAGGGCAATATACTCCGCTTCAGTGGTTGATAGAGCAACAACCTTCTGAAGTGTTGCTTTCCAACTAATTGCAGTGCCAAACATAGTGAAAACATATCCAGAAATAGATTTTCTAGAATCCATACAACCTGCATAATCAGAGTCGACATATCCTTCTATTACTGCTTTACTATCTTCACCCAAGGCTCCACCATAAATTAGGACTCTATTCAGAGACCCATTTATGTACCTTAAAATCCACTTCAATGCTTGCCAGTGAGCCTTTCCAGGATTCACCATGTACCTGCTTACAAGACTGACTGCGTAAGCTATGTCGGGTCTAGTACAGACCATAGCATACATCAAAGAACCAACTATATTAGCATATGGGATGCTATTCATATAGGCTCTTTCGACATCAGTACTGGGACACTGATCAATACTCAGCTTGAATTGAGGGTTTGTTGGAGTCACAACTGGCTTCGAATTCGACATACCAAACTTTTCAAGAATCTTCCGTAGATATGCCTCTTGAGATAAGCATAACTTCGACTTCTTTCTATCTCTTCGAATGTCAATTCCAAGAATCCTGGAAGCAGCTCCCAGATCCTTCATATCGAACTCCTTATTGAGTTCAACCTTCACCCTCATCACATCTTCAACATTGTTGCTTGCTATGAGAATATCATCCACATAAAGCAACAAAATAACAAATGAATTACCAGGTCGAAATCTGAAGTAAACGCAGTGGTCGAACTGACTTCTAATGAAACTTATGCGTGCCATGAACTTGTCGAATCTCCTATTCCACTGTCGAGGAGATTGTTTCAGCCCATACAAAGATCTCTTTAACTTGCACACATAATCTTCCTTCCCCTTTTCGACATACCCTTCAGGTTGCCTCATCAGGATCGTTTCATCTAGATCACCATACAAGAACGCAGTCTTCACATCCATCTGTTCCAGTTCAAGATCGAACTGTGCCACCATGGCAAGCAACATTCGAATGGACCTATGCTTCACAACAGGAGAAAACACATCATTGAAGTCGAAACCTTCTTTCTGAGTGAAACCCCTTGCAACTAACCTTGCCTTGTATCTTTTCGACGTCACTCCTTCAATTCCTTCCTTAACTTTGAAAATCCATTTACAGCTGACTAACCTTGCCCTGACAGGTTTCTTGATCAGTTCCCAAGTATGATTATCATGAAGAGATTTCATCTCATCATCCATGGCCTTCAGCCATTCAGTCTTATTTCGACTCCTCATAACTTCCTTATAGTCTCTAGGTTCTTCGTCTAGAACCTCACTTGCAGAGATTAAGGCATAAGCTATAAGATCTGCATATCCAAGTCTCTGAGGTGGCTTGATGACTCTTCTCGACCTATCTCTCGACAATAGGTAGTCATCGTCAGTTTCCTCAACTTCAGCATCTTCTGCTTCTTCTTCGACTTCATCTGGGATATGCAATTCAGCATCAACATGCTCCACCTCAACAGGAATCTCTACCTGTTCCAGCTCTTCGTCAGATGTTTCTGTACTTCGACCAACATCATCAGTTTTCTTAAAAGCCATTTCAACTTCATTGAAAACTACATCTCGACTGGTGATACACCTCCTGTGACCTGGCTCTAGGCACCATAGCCTATAAGCTTTGACTCCTTCAGGGTATCCCATGAACATGCATTTCAGAGCTCTAGGTTCGACCTTGTCTTGCCTAATGTGAGCATAGGCTACGCAGCCAAATACTCTCAGTTTGTCGAGATCTGGTGGATGTCCCGACCAAACTTCTTCAGGTGTCTTCATATCTAACGCTGTCGAAGGACATCTGTTTATCAGATATGTTGCTGTCGAAACAGCCTCAGCCCAGAACACCTTTGTTAACCCCGCACTAGTCAACATGCATCTGACTCTCTCCAAAATAGTTCGATTAAACCTTTCAGCCAAACCATTTTGCTGTGGAGTACCTGCAGTAGTTCTGTGCCTTGCAATACCAAAGGCAGCACAAAAACTGTCGAATGCCTCATTGCAAAATTCAAGGCCATTGTCGGTTCTCAACCTCTTGACCTTCCTGCCAGTCTGATTTTCAACCAGAGTCTTCCAACTTTTGAAATTCTCAAAAGTTTCATCCTTAGTCTTCTGGATGAATACCCATAATTTTCTGGAATAATCATCTACTATGGATAGAAAATACCTTGCTCCTGAATGTGATGGACACCTTGCAGGCCCCCAAAGATCAGCATGGATGTAATCAAGGGATCCATGTGTTCTTTGTTTGCCTTTGTTGAACTTCACTCTGCAAGATTTTCCAAGTACACAGGGTTCACAAAACTTCAGCTTTTCGATTTTGTCTCCACCAAGCAGATTTTGTTTCCCTAATTCGACCAGACCCCTTTCACTGACATGGCCCAATCTCATGTGCCAGATTTCTGTTTTCGACAAAGGTTTCGTGGATGCAACATTTGTCGAACCACTTACAACTTCAGCCTCAAGGGTATACAAGCCTTGTTTCTTCACGCCTCTCAAGACTTCCTTCGAACCCTTCATGACTCTTAGGATACTTTTCTCTCCTTGGAAAAACATATCCTTTCTTGTCGAATTCACCAAGAGAAAGCAGATTTCTCTTCAAATCAGGAACATACCTGACTTCAGTCAATAACCTTATTGACTCATCATGGAGCTTGAATCTCACAGATCCAACACCTGCAATCTTGCAAGCCTTGTTGTTTCCCAGCAATACTGATCCACCATCTTGATCACATAATTCCTCGAACAAGTCTTTGTTTGGAGTCATGTGCCAAGTGCAACCTGAATCCATAATCCACTCCTTCTTAGAGTCACTGCTTGAAACCACAAGAACATCAGATGATTCGAAATCATCTTGAACAATGGCAGCGTTGCCATTATCCTTACCTCCATGATATTTCAAGCGTTCAGGGCACACCTTTCTTGTGTGACCCTCCTTCTTACAATGGTAGCATCGAATGCCAGATGCTTCGCCACTGTAAGTCTTCGACTGGCTTTTGCCTTTCTTCTTGTCGAACTTACCATCCTTTCGTAAGAGTTTTCCTTTAACGGCCAAACCTTCGCCAACAGTCGAAGGTTTATGCTCCTTTCGTTCATTCAAGTCCTTAGAGTACAAGGCTGATTGAACTTCTTCAAACGTCAGGGACTCCCTTCCATACAAGAGAGTTTCTTTGAAGTGAGCATGTGATCGAGGCAAAGCGCACAATAGTAACAGCGCTTGATCTTCATCATCGATCTTCACATCAATATTTTCAAGATCAAGAATCAGCTTGTTGAACATATCCAACTGCTCAGCCAATACTTTGTCTTCAATCATCTTGAATGAATACAAAGCTTGCTTCAGGTAGAGTCGATTTACCAGTGATTTGGTCATATACAAACTTTCAAGTTTCACCCATAACCCTGATGCCGTCGTCTCCTTTGATACCTGCCGGAGAACCTTATCACCAAGGCTCAACAAAATTGCGCTGTGTGCTTTCTCGATCATATTCGTCTTCTCCGCTGCCGTCAATTCTGCATTCATGGCTGCCTCTCCCTTCAACGCTTCCAAACAACCCTGCTGAACCAGTAGGGCTTTCATCTTCAAGCGCCACAGACCGAAATCATTCACTCCGGTGAACTTTTCAATCTCATACTTTGTTGAAGGCATCTTCTCCACGCTCACCGCACCAATTTGTTGTGAAAAACGATACCAATAACAAAGTATAATAGGGAATTAGAGAGGATAAGAAGAACACAAGAATTGGTTATAACTGCTATTCTTTCACTTTCTCTTAAAACAAGATTACAAGTTTACAAGAATAACAAATAACCTCTCTCACCCTAAATTAGGATTTGCAGCTTAGCAATGATGAGAGACTAGTATGCTATTTATAATAAAACCTAACATACTAACTAATGGGCTTTTTCAGCAAGGCCCATTACACAAGCCAACTTAATAAACAAGCTAACTTAACAAATTAGGGTTTAAACACTAAAACCTAATTTAACATGCTAACAACCCTAGCATCTTCGACATCTGCATGCTCGACCTATCTTCGACTACAGCATGCACAATTCGACACCAGCATGTGAGCAACCCTTCGACTTCATGCTTGACTCTGTCGGACTGTCGAACCAAGAAGCTACCCTTCGACAATACTAGAGTTCGATCCAATATCTCACATATTTCTATTACAGAATCGAATTGTCTTTTAATTTCCTTTACTTCTTCGCCCAGTCTTTCTTTTTTATTTAAGTTTCTTTATTTCTTTCGTCAAGTAATTTACATTTCTGAAATTTATATTCTTTTACATTCTCGTCAAAGTTTTATTTGTTGTGTTTATAACAAGTTTGCTTTTCGTTGTGTACTTCGTTAGTTTATTTCGCAAGTTATTTATATGTTCATACCATAACCAAGTTTTCGAAGCGAAACGAAAGACCAAGAGAATATGAACCAAATTATCTTGAAAGACAACTCTTTGACTATATCCTAGGATCAATCTAGTCGATCCTACGAGACACCAAACTAACTCTAGCTTCTTGAGCCAAACATGTTACAAGAATAACAAACTTAATTTACTTGTAAAGGCATAGGCTAATTCTAATCATTCTTAGTGGTTTTATTGGCTTCAATATTGTATAATAATATTAAAAATATGACTTAAATGTACTTAATCAGTAAGTTTTTGATTTCCGTTCCTGTAATTTTTTTTTATGAATTTATATATTTCATTTTTGCGTTCGTTTTAGTCTTTAAAATCAAAATCCGCAGGAAAATCTACAGGTTCCATAGATTTTCCTGCGGATTTTGGTTTTAGGGACTAAACCGCAAATAAAAAGTAAGATATAAGGACTCAAACGAAAAATTTTATATGGACGAAAATCAAAAACTCGTTAATTTACGGGAAGTATATTTAAGTCTAAAAATATTAAATTTGTCTATAATAAATAAAAAATATTGAATTTCAAACTTTAAAAATTAAAAGATACGAAATAAAACGTCGAAGTAATGTAAAATAAAATATATATTAGGATCATTAGTTGTAATTTATAAAATTAAGATAATTCAATTGAATGCTCTCATCTTTAGGTATTTTTGAATCTTTTAACAATTGAATTAAGATTTAATTGTTAAATTTTAAATTCAATATTTCAAAATTAAAGAAAAAAATTAAAATATTCACGTGTCATGAACTTTCTAATTTTGATAGAGCAAACACCAATACATAGTAAAATTTAAAATCAAATTAAGATTTAAAATTTTAGTTAATTTCATTAACATATAGAATTTAACGATGGGTGAGTCTCAATCAAAGATCAAAATAATAACACCGCCTAATTAAGAAAATAAAAGTCTTGTTCAACCGACTTATTGGTGTTCTAGATTGTGATTTTATGGAACACAATATATTATTCTTTTGGCTTTATTTTGGTATTTAGCACAATTAATTTTCTAGCATCTCATTGTTATTGTACGCAATGATTGTGACGTGAAATTAAGGAGCCTTCGAATAATTTTGAATTTTCTTCCTTTTCCAAATATTCAATATATTTGACTGTCATCCAATTACAATTTAGTTTATTTTATTTTTGTGAATTTAGTTTTTTAATACAATTAAGTATTTTAAATGGATTTAATGGAAATGCACCGACAGTGTAAAGGAGTTTTACACTGTCAGTGAAATCCAAACAATTAAATTTTATAAAAATTTAACTTTTTCTTTAAATTAAATATAAAATATTTATTTTTAAGGATTCTAATATACTGACCGTGTAAAAAAATTTACACTGACAAGTAGGGCTGTATTTGGGAATGCGGATCCGAGAACCAGACCGGGATCCGAACCGCTGGAACTGGTCCAATGGACCGACCGAAACAGTGAACGGGACAGTAATGAATAAAAAAAATATCCGAATCCAAAATGAAGAACCGGACCAAATATCCAATGAGTAACCGAAAGTAAAAATATAAATATCTTTGGTACATCATTTCCTCACTTTTTCCCACTCCCTCTCTCTCATTCACTCTCAGACTCCTCTGGTCCTCTCCTCCCTCTCTCACTCACGTGTCTCTCTTCCTCTCCTCCTCCCATGTCTCTACCTCAGCCACCTCCGACGGCCTCCTCTTCCCCTCCTTGTCTCCGATGATAACTCCTCATCCTCACACACTAGTTATTGTTTTTACTTCTTCTTGAATCGTGATTTCGTGTATCTGTTTCAGAGAGATATCTTGGAGTATCTTCTTCGTATAACTGTAATGTATTCAATCTTTTTGTATTGTTATATTTCACATAAATTTCATGCTATTTACCATGTTTGCATGTTAGGTTTGATGGTTCGTTCTATAGTATGTTGCTGTTTTGCCCTATTTTGTTTTGCCCTAATTTGTTTTGACCTAAACTTTTTATAAATGAAATGCATGTTACAATTTTGGCCTAAGTTTTGCCTATTTCAATTTTTAAGTTTGATTAAGATTAATAAATCGTTAGGGTTTTCTTATACTGAGTTTTTTTGATTCATAAATCATAATAAAGCTCGATTAGGTTTTCTTATACTGTTCTAAATAAAGTTCGGCTTCTGTTGTTGAGTTTTGTTACAGTTTACTATTATATTATTGTTTAATTCTTTGTATATTCTTCCATGTCGTTTCAAGATTCATCATTGACTCCTCCAACAATGGTGGATGATCTTATTGATATTGAGTTGTTGCTTGGTGACATCGGGGAAGAGGAGACAACGGATGGAGGTAATTTAGAGATTGGTGAGTTGATGGATATGGAGGTTCCAGTTCCGAGTGATACAAATACTCAAACCAACCCCACTGATAATACTACTACTCAGACCCCTACTCAAAATACTACAAACACAAACACTGATGCTTCAACCCCTCAAGTTGCCGCCCAAGCTCAGAGTTCCCAGAGTCAGAGAAATGCTGATGGTAGAGCTCCTCGTCCCAAAAAATCTGCTGTTCATTCTGAAATGGTGCTGATTGTAGGTCCAGATGGCATTAAGAAGTGGAAGTGCAGATGGTGTGGAAAGCTTTACACATATGATGCAAAGTGGAAGAGTACCTCTAATGGTAAGAAACATTTAGATGCTTGTATTCAGAGAAGGTTAAGGTTGAAAGGAAATAATGAGAAAGAGTTTGCTCAGTCTAGATTAAACATAGGTGATAATACTCCTAGTTTAGCTACTTGGACATATAATCATGCTAGGGTTAGAGAAATTGCAGCACACATGATTCTAGGTCATGTATTTCCTTTTTCTGTTATGGAAGGTGTTATTTTTAATGAGTTTCTAAAAGAGATTTATCCATGGTACAAAAAGATTACTAGGCAACAGGTTAAGTTTGATTGTGAGACATTTTATGAGGCTGAGAGAATTAAAATGAAAAGGTCTATGGCTTTGATTAATAGGGTCAGTCTCACCACTGACTTGTGGTGGTCTGGTGAACAGAGGATAGGCTATATGACTGTGACTAGTTATTTCATTGATTCAAAATGGCAGCTTCATAAAAGAGTTTTATCTTTTAAGAATGTGCCACCACCACATTCTGGAGAGGTTTTGTGCAGGGAATTGATAAAGGTAATGGATGATTGGGGAATAAAGGATAAGGTAGCATCTATTTCTGTTGATAATGCCAGTGCCAATGATAATTGCATTGCTAGGTTGAAGAGGGATTATTCTGGTAGGAGAAATTTACCCTTAGGTGGTAAGTTATTTCATGTAAGGTGTTGTGCACACATCTTAAATCTGTTGGTGCAGGATGGGCTTGATATGATTAAGGTGTCTGTTGATAAGATAAGAAATGGTGTCAAATACTTGCTCAATTCTGAAACAAGATGCAAATCATTCAAAAAGATTGTTGATGAGTTGCAACTTGAAGGCAGAATGCAAGTGTTGGATACAAAGACTAGGTGGAACTCAACTTGGTTGATATTGTCTACTGCATACCATTACAGAGAAGTGTGGCCTAGATATGCTGAGGAAAATGGTGCATTTCTCAGTTTTTTGCCTGATGCAAATGATTGGGAAGATGTTCATAATATTTGCAAGTTTTTGGAGGTTTTTGCTGATGTGACATCAATTATTAGTGGCACATCTTACCCTACTGCTAATCTGTTTTTGTCTGAGCTTTACAGAGTGAAGGTTTTACTTGATAATCCTTCAAGAATCTCACATAATCCTCAGTTGCAGGCCCTTGCTAGTGAAATGAAGTTGAAATATGACAAGTATTGGTCAGAGTCCAATACATTGATTTCTATTGGTGCAGTTCTTGATCCAAGGTATGAACATCTTAGCCTATGATGTATGATTATTATCTGAGGCATGATTAAAATTCTCTGATCTTGATATGAATGATTATTATCTGATGCATGATTGGTATCCTGTTATTGATATGTATAGTAGTGAGTTGTGACTTAATTGTATCTTATTAAGTTGCCTTGCTGCTGGTTGTGGTTTAATAGTGCCTACTGCCTGCCTATGATGTAATCTTTTCTGGAATTGTATGAATTATTTATGATTACCTGAGGCATATGATGGATCCTGTAATCCTGTTCTTGATAGGCTCATTTAAGTTGCCTTGCTGGTTGTGGACTTGTGGTTTAATAGTGCCTATGATGAAATCTTTTCTTGAATTGTATGAATTATGAATTATGATTACCTGAGGCCTATGATGGATTGTTTTGTTGATATGCATATTAGTGAGTTGTGACTTAATAGTGCCTATTTTCTCATTTAAGTTGCCTTGCTAGTTGTGGTTTAATAGTGCCTATGATGACATGTTTTCTTGATCTGTATTATTAGAATTCAAGATTCTGAGGCCTATTCTGTTACCTCTTGGTGACTTTAGTTGGGTTTGTGGCCTATTCTGTTACCTCATTAGTTGTTAATGCTGCCAATGATGAACAATAATTCTGAGGTCATTAATTGTTAATGTTGCCTTTCCTAATGAATTATTCTGAGGCCATTGTTGTTACCTTATGCTTTATTTTATGCAATAGGTATAAGATGATCTTCATCAAATGGGTATACCCCTTTTTGTATCCAAATCCCACTCAATCAAATACATATCAACAACAGTTGTCTGAAAATTTAAGTACCCTCTTCCAATTGTATCAAGATTCCTATGGAACCAATGATGCAACTACCCCTACTGCTGCATCTGAATCTCCAGAAGTAGGATTTACTTCTGGATTGGGAAGGAGGAACTTTGAAATGTTTTTAGAAACTGTTGTGGGTAATAATTCCAAATCTGACCTTGAATTATATTTTGAGGAGCCTCCTTTGAAAGTTCCCCCTAATGCTAAATTTGATGTTTTAACTTGGTGGATGGGAAATGAGGCCAAATATCCCGTTCTTAGTAAATTGGCAAAGGATATCCTAACTGTTCTAGTTACTACTGTTGCTTCAGAAGCAACTTTTAGTGTTGGGAAAAGGATTATTGATCCGAAAAGATCTTCTATGAAAACTAAGACAGTTGAAATGGTGCTTTGTGGAGGTGATTGGGTGAAGGAGAAATATGGAATAAAGAAGGGGTGCACTGCTTCTATTGTAAGTTTATTTTTCATGTCTTCTTTCAATTCTAACTAATAGATGTTTATTATTATTCTATCTTAACTAATACTTTTCAAATTTGTGTTGTAGCTTGAGGAGCCACAAGATGAACCTTTGACATATCATTTTGGTGAAGATTTGGGTGTTTCATTTACTGCTGCTGCAACTTGAAGTTGAATACAATGCCAATGATGAGATTGTTCTGAGGCATTATGAAATGTAATGATCTTTTGAGTTTCTTTTGACTTATCATTTTGAAATGCTGCTGCTGGTTGTCATTTTGAAACCTCATGTATTTTTGATACAATTATCTTTGGTAGCCTCTTACCAAAACATCAATATTTGTCTTGGTATATTATATAAGTTGGAATATTATATAAGTGATTATGAAATGCTGCTGCTTGTTAATTTCACATGTAAAATTTTTAGTTTCATTTCATGTACAGTTTGGAAACCCATAAATAAACATGAAATTTCATTAATTTTTTTTTTGTGTATCGGGTGGTCCGGTTACCCGATCAACAACAACGGTCCGGTTTCGGTTATTTTATTAAAAAAAGATCTAATTCGGTTCGGTCTTCGGTTATCCGAAATTGTTGGATTGGTTTCGGTCCAAAAATTTAACCATCACTGTGCTGGACCAGTCCCGATTTACCCGGATAAGTTTTCGGTCCATGAAGCGGGATATCATTTATCCGGACCGAACCGGACCGATAACAGCCCTACTGACAAGGTAGTACTACCTGTAAACTCAATTTAAATTCAATCATACATCTGCAAATTCTAATTCAATTTGAAAAGGTCGATTTAGATTTGACACCATTACTAGCATTAGAAATCCAATACTCACAATTAGATATATTTTAATAATTATTATCATTTCATCAACGTAATATAAGAAAATTCAATCTCACGTTTTTCTTAAACTCACCCGTTTTGAACTAATCTACATTCTTTTAAGTTAATATTTATTTATTTTTATTACCAACACATGATTAATAAGTGAATAAAAGACCGAGCCGATCCAGACTTTTTAGAGATTCGGGACAAATAATCAAAATGAACTCCTAATAAAAAATAGCAACAAACTTTAAATTTTGATTTTTTTTTAAATTAAAGATTAATGATTACAAATAAATATAAAAACGAGCAAAGAATTTGATTAATTTGGTTGGTCATTGTTAAACTTGTATTTTCATCTTTTGATTTAAGAATAGATTAAATTTCTGATTTCAATTCTTAACTTTTAGATATTTGTGAGACATAAATATTCTAACTATATCTTAAAATATTACATGGTTTTATGAAAAAATTTAAAAAAAATATTAGAAATTATTTTAATTATTTTTTATAAATTAACAGAATCATTTTGACATCTAATTATTTAAATCTTTATCATTAAAGATTATAATATAATTAAAATCATATAGTTTTTTTAAAACCACATATTCAAAAAATATTTTTTTAAATTATATTATATTTAAGTGATATTTTAAAATTTAAAAAATAATATTATAAGATCAATTTTAATAAATAAATAACTTCAAGTCTTTTATTAAAATCCTAAACTACTATAGGTTAAATTGTTGTAGTTTTAAAATAAGAATAAGCTTGAAAGCTTTATAAGACCAATTTTGTTGTAAAATTAAAAAAATTGAATTGGTAAAATAACAAAGTCAAGTATCAAACCCAAAACATAATACTCAAGTATTTATTGGAATTAAACAACAAGATCATCCCCTGAGACATGTTAGCTGCTTTGATTTTTTCTTGAAATATATTATATTTATTATACAATCCTTAAATTTTCAAAGGCCCAAAACTAAAACTTAAAGGTCCTGTTTTTTGTGAGACCCTGGGCTATGGGTCTGCTTGCGTTGATCCAGGGCCAGCCCTAATAAAAGATATATATATATATATATATATATATATATATATATATATATATATATATATATATATATATATATATATATATATATATATATATATATTTATATTTATATATATATATATATATTTATATATATATATTTATAAAAAATTATTTTTTTAAAGAAAAACTTAGCTTTTTTTTTTAAGAATTTCTTATGTAGCATGTCTAATGGCCTTCCTCATGTTGTATTAGGTTCAAAAAATGTATCATCGGTCAATGAAAAATCATTTACAGAAGAAATTACATTGGCTCGAGAAAATGTTTGTCTTGTTGTGATTCAAGAGGAGAGACTATAAGCTAGATCGATTGAGAGGGAAAACAAGTAACATCAAAGTCACAAACTTCTACTGAGGGCGAATGAACAATATGAAACTTGCAAGAAATAAGTAGAGAATATCTTGAAAGTGAAAAGTTAATATCCCTTATGTATGAAGAGAATAATAGGGCGAATTCATTGATGCTGATTTTGTCAATGGAAAAGAATAATGTTTAAATTCAACCGTTGGATGCCAAAAAGAGGGTCGTATCGCTGAAGTTAGAGAATATGAAGCTTAAGGAACTCTATGATGAGGGTCGCCTTCGGGGAAACTGGGGAGAAGATTGTGTCTCCTCTACAAAGAATGTCAGATTGTCAAAGTTATATGCTTAAATCCCATGAGGATTTTGTTGGTGTTGGTCCCCCCAATATTTTGAAAACAGCATTGCTTAAATCTGACTTATGAACCCCACCCTAAGATCCATCTTGAGACCACGAGTATGGACATATATAAGAACGTCAAAGATGAAAAAATAGAATATATCAAGATTGTTGGGGCCATGGTTTTTGTATCCAGACATTATTGTCTTTTCATTTATTATTATAGGAAGGGTCACAATTAGAGTTGTCAAATGGGTTGGCCCGACCCAGTCCGCTACGGCCCGGTTGGCCAATATTTTTAAATGGGCTGGTCCGGCCCAATTGCTAAATGGGCCACGTAAAATGAGCCCGACCCATTTTCCAAAGGCCCATGTGGCCCGATGGGCCAGCCCGGCCCGTATTTCAATATTATATTTAATTTTATTAAAAATATGTAATGGATAAATGCAACACAAGTACACAACATAAGTAGAGATTCATCATAAACGTATATAAGTGATGTTTAAAATATTTATCCATAAATATATATATATATATATATATATATATATATATATATATATATATATATATATATATATATATATATATATATATATATGAATACAACAAAATCATCCATGTAAAAGTACAAAGTAACTTAATATTATCACTCATACTTATCAAATTTTCTCTCCATCTCACAACAATTTTCTTGACCACATCATCTTGAAAATATATCTTCATCCTCTTTAACTTTTCTTTATCACTTGAAAACACATTTATGAAATCATATCTTATCTCAATCTTTTTTCCTCAAAATTTACCAAAATCTTTTTTTAATGGGCTAGCCCGAAGCCTGTTGGTGCGGTAGAGCGGCAAGCAACAAAAGATTTGGAAATATTTATCCGGGAATTATCGTGTCCACAGAGATTGGTGAGAAGAACTGTCGTTCGACTATCTCGCGTTCTAAGTTTCATGATTTGGGTGCGGAAAGGTAAATGCTGGAAAAGTAAATAAAAGCAGATAAACAATCTCAATAGTCTAAGAGAAAGAGTTATGGAATTGTATTTCGTTCTACCCGTCGAATACTTAAATCTGAAGATCTTATCGCTCAACACTCACAATACGCATCAAAATCACCGGGCATCATTCGAGATGCCACATCGGTGTCCATGTCTGCAACACCGACGAAAGCTCAACTGTACTATTCACATCAGCGATTTCTCCACCGACACAAACAAAACGGAGGCATTAGAATCGATACCCATTACGATTATTAGTCTTAAATCCATTTATGCAATCTAGAAACTAACAGTTATCATTCCTAATCAAGATCTATGGTGTCCATGTCTGCAACAACACAAATCCAGAGCATTTAAGCAAAAAGATCAAGAACAACAACAATGATGATTTGTAAAGCAAATATATAAACGATCCCAAGATCGGCAAATGTACATACAATAAGAGTAGAAATATACATACAACACCCACCATCGAAATGAAACATAGGGAAGAAAGAAGATGAACCGGAAAAATATCACCGTTACAATGAAATCGAGACAGATCCATGATTAATCCACATGATGTAGAATCCAATGGTGTTTCCTAAACCTCTAAACTACCAAAAATGGATCAGAGCTCAACTTGTCAAAGAAGAGATGATAAAAACCTAGAAAAATCTGTTCTAAGCTATTTATACAAAACTGATTTATGCACAGCGCGCGACGCGCCCTCCAGCGTGCATAGCGCGCTCTCATTTATGTACCAAACCGCCCTAACGCGCGAAGCGCCCTAAAAACCGCGCGACGCGCCCAAACTTCTGTCAGCTTTTGTTCTTCAAACTCAAAGCCCGCGACGCGCCCTCCAGAGCGCGTAGCGCGCTGCACCAGAACAGCAGAATTATTTCCTCTTTGCTCTCGCAGCCGTGTCTTCGACACTTTATTCCTCAAGGCTCCAAAAACGCAAGAATACCTATAAAAATACAACAAAACTATCAAACGGTATAAAAGTGTATGAAAATACAAGTATTCGTAAAGTAAACGCAATTACACAAAAACGGGGAATTATTCAATCGGTATTAACAAAAAGCGTCGATAAGTGCCTCTATTTACATACACAAAATAACTACAATTTGGCACTTAACAAAGCCCGCTTGGCCCGGCCCGACGCAGCCCATAAAAAACATAGGCCCGATGAGCTGGCCCAAAAAGATAGGGTCGTGTTTTTTAAGGTATTTTGCAGCCTGACCCGCGCTAAATTGTTGGGCTTATGGACCGGCCCGATGGGCCGAGCCCATTTTGACAACTCTAGTCACAATGCTTACTTTTATTTTCTAATATATTGTTTGTTCTGGTGGGAAAACTTCACCTTATTTTGAAAGGTGCCTACTTTGTTACCCACCAAAAAATAAAGGGTAAGTTTACCCATCTTATTTGTCATAAATGTATTGGTTAAGAGATTTGTCACTTATTATTAAAATTAATGCTTTGTTTGGATTAGAAATAAAAGTGATAGGAAAGAAAATGGAAGGAAGGAAAGTTGTAGGAATGAAAGTGAGATGATTTTTTAATTGTTTGGTATAAATGAAAGTGAAAGGAAAGAAAGATGAACAAATGATAAGAGAAAAATTCTATATTTAGTAAATGACATTAATATTCCTGTTTAGTATAAAAAATTGATTAAAGTATCAATAAATATTTTAATACATATAAAGTAATCTACAAATAAACAATATTTATTTTTGGGTCTTGCTAACAAGTGCCCTTAGGGCAATGGTTAAGCATTCCAAAAAAAGAAAATATTTTATAGAAAATTTAATATTTCAGTTTTTGAGTCATTAAATACGCAGATTACCGAGATAAATTTACTATTTTTAAAGTCTTAACCATTTCCCTGAGGGCACTGGTTAGCATTTCTCCTTTATTTTTTTAATATATATATAAACAAACTACATAAAATAGATGATTTACGTAAATAAAAAAATAAAATAGAAAGAAATTTTTTATATTAGTTTATATTGAAGTATTAGAATGAAAATGTAAAAGATGGAAAGGAAAATGTGATAAGAAAAACACACTAACTGTTTCTTTTATTTTTCAGTTAGTTAGTTACTCTAGGGTTTGATTGTGTGCAGCACATACACACTCCTTATGATTCAGCTCCTAGAATGTATATATAGCTCAGTGTGTTCACCATAAAGAGTAATGAGAATCCACCTTTCTTCACTTACATGTTCATGTTAAAATCTCTTAATATGGTATCAGTTTTACATCCATGAACAAATTCTCATTCTCCTTCTTCTTCATTGCTTTTGATCATATTGCTTCTTTGATGCATCATTTCATCAACTCTGCTTGCGATCTTGTTCTTATTTTGGATCGTTTTGCACTGTGATTATGCAAAGTTTTCTTTCCTTTCTGTTGCGATCTTCATTGTTGAAGATCTTCATTTTCTTCCTTCTGTCATTTTTTGTTGCAGACTCTTGATGTTTCCTCATCGATCCAATCATGCCACCGCGCGTAGCTCCTAATCATCAACTCGATCTAGATTCTATCTACTACATTCACCCAAGTGAAGGTCCTAATTCTGTAAGCATCAATCCCAAGCTTGATGGCTCCAATTATCTTTCTTGGAGAAAATCATGCAACGTGCCTTGGGAGCCAAGAACAAGGGAAAGTTTGTTAATGGTTCCATGAAAATTCCTCCCGATGATGATCTTAACTATCCACAATGGGAAAGTTTATTGGAATATTCTGAATTTCTTGAGTCCAAACCAGTTACCACTCCATTAGATCCTGCAGTGAAATTGCACCAAGATTCTAGTCTACCATATTATGACATCCCTTCCTATCGAAGACTTGTAGGTATACTATTGTACCTCAATGCTACTCGACCTGGCATCACATTCTGCACCCAACAACTAAGTCAATTCCTTGCTAGTCCTACAGTTACACATTTTAATACAACATGCAGAATTTTGCGCTATCTCAAAACTTTCCCAGCTCGAGGAATTTTCTTTCCACGAGATTCAAGCCTACAATTGAATGGATATTATGATGCTGACTGTTCGGGTTGCTTAGATACCAGAAGATCAGTATCAGGACAATGTTTTTTTCTTGGAAGATCTCTCATTTCTTGGCGCACTAAGAAACAACTCATAGTTTCTCTCTCTTCTTCAGAGGCAGAATATAGAGCTCTTATTGCAGCCACATGTGAAGTTCAATGGCTCCTCTACCTCATGAAGGATCTTCATGTCACATGTTCCAGAAAGGACGAAACACTTGGAGATAGATTGTCACATCGTTCGGGAAAAACAAATCAAGGGAATCTTAAAGCTGCTGCCTGTAAAATCTAAAGAACAACTTGCTGACTTGTTCACCAAGTCACCACACTCCCAACCTTTCAATGAACTATTGCTCAAGTTGAAGACGTTAGATATCTACCATCCTTCACCTTGTGGAGGGATATTGAAGTATGAGAATGAAAATGTAAAAGATGGAAAGGAAAATGTGATAAGAAAAACACACTAACTATTTCTGTTATTTTTCAGTTAGTTAGTTACTCTAAGGTTTAGTTGTGTGCAGCACATACACACTCCTTATGATGCAGCTCCTAGAATGTATATATAGCTCACTGTGTTCACCATAAAAAGTAATGAGAATCCACCTTTCTTCACTTACATGTTCATGTTGAAATCTCTTAATAGTTTAAAAAACAATATATTAATGGAAGCACCTTTGTCTTTGTGAACAAAACATAAGGTTATTATAGTCTTTATGAACAAAATGTGTGTTTTTTCACACTTTCCTTTTATTTAATAGTAGTTTTTTTCCTTTCTCACTGTTCATAAAGTCACAAATAGTGGAGAAATCTCGTAATTTGAACTTTATTTCCTTCTTCATTTTTCTCTAATACATTCATTACAAACAAACATAGTGTAAATATTATAATATACAATTGTAGCAATAAATTTTTGGTAATTACACATTTACTCTACTTGAATGCATTGATTGTGCACAACTTCATATGAGTATTTTTTTTTTGACAGCAACAAACTTAACGACTTTCATTCCTTAAAAAATGATCAATATAAAGAGGTACCTGTCATACCCCAATTTTTGACCTAAGATACCACCTCATATCATAGCATATGCATCATTTGCATCTCTAACAAATTGCATAGCTTGTGTTTGCTACTTGTGACTCAGCAGGATTTGATCAGGAAATCACTCATCAGTACAAGTAACAATCAATTAGGGTTTTGTTCTCCCTTCATTTCAGATGAATCATCTTCATCAACAATCAACATTTGGTCCTTAGAGATTCATTTCAACAAGCTCAAAGGCTCTGAACCAACCAGATTAGGGTTTTGACTGAAGATAGTATACTCCTGACTTTTGCTCAGGATTTAACCTAATGACTTGGGACATGACCTCAAGACCCCAAGTGCATCATTTTGACCTAATCTATTGACTCAAGACATCTCCTACACAAGGATTGATCAACAGTGAAATTTCAAATCATCAGATTAGGGTTTTGAACTATCAGGGACTGAAATCAGGGATCACATTTGGGAAACCCTAAAAATCCCCAGGAAGTCAATCAAAGGTTTCAATCATCTTCAAATAATCCCTATGAAAACATCCAATGGAAATTACATCTCAATTCAAGATCCACAGTCATCAATTTCATCAGATTGACAATTAGGGTTTTTGACCTAATTCACTGAACAACTGACTTTTTTATCAGGACATGGTGCCACAACTTAAACCATGGCTCAATATCCTCTAATGCCTCAATATGATCCATTCATACCATTCATTTGGTGGGGATAGCTTGGTTCATTTGAAATCTCCAGAAACGCGATTCGTCTGAAAAAGTCAACTGTACAAGATCACCATTGACTTTTGGGGAATTTTGGTCAACCATGACTTTTGAAGTTTTGAATCATCAATATATGATATATGAAGTCATTTGATCAAGAAAAATCAAGAAAATCAATCAAGAATCAAAAAGTCAAAAGTTTGACTTTCATACTTAGAAAATTTTCTAAGTGTTTTTCAATGGTTTTTTTTCAAACTTTGGGAGGGAATTTCTCAAAATTGCACCTACAAACTGAAAAAAACTTCCAACATGAAAGTTGTAGATTTTGATCCAATGAACAACTTTGTCACATATAATTTTTTCCCAAAAGATCAACCATTTAAGAGATATGGAGCTTCAAAGTTGGTATCTTTTGAAAATTTCTCTTAAAACTTCATTTTCTTTAAAGTTCATGGATCTTTTTCACCCATTTCCTTAAAGGTCTTGAAGAAAATTTCAACTAGGGTTTTGAAGTGTGTAACATGAGCTTTCCAAAATGTCCAAGAGCATGAAAAAATATGGAGTGTAGCCATGGTTTTGAATTTTGACATTAGTGAACTTTTCACTTGAAATTTCAAGTCATTTTGCCAAAGTTATGAACCATTTTGCCAAATGATCCAAGTAATGATGCATAGATGCAATAATTGGAGATATTTTCTGATTTGAGATCAGAATGGAAAGAGATAAGAAGCTTGGCAAAATAACCATGGTTAAGTCACTTTTAACCATTTGCATTTAATGCAAAAGATGCTAGTTTATCTCTTAAGCCAAGTCATCATACTTTGGGCAACTTGCAAAGGCTCTGCATTCAGAAAGTTTGGCCTATAAATAGAGGTGCAAATCACTCTTCAAATCACACCAAAACCTCACAATTATAGGTTTTCTCTCTTCTTTCTTAGAATGCAAGTTTCTTAAGTTTCAAAGAGGTAAAATTCTCAACCTCTAAACCTTTGAAGTTCTGGCCAAGGTGAGGGTTCTAACATCTCATAAACATCAAATGTGATGTGTTTGATCCATCCACACACCCCAAAAACACCTAAATCTCAGAATCACTCTTCAACCACCATGTTTGCATAAAATGAGCCTTAACATATCAATTCTCATACCAAGCCATATCTGTCCAAGTTAATCATCCAAACACACTCCATATACTTCATATGAACTGTTCCAACCATTATCCATGATCTGAAACATCAAAATCAACTAGCTTGATCCTCACTTGAGCTAAACTGCAGATCGGGTACCACAAGGTGATCAAGAGGTTTTCAATTCACTCCAAGCATCCAGACATGTTCTATAAGGTCCATTGAAGCTGTCCAGATTGAGCAACAACATCTGTAACACCTCCAGGCTCAAATTCGATTTCCAGCTTTGCCATTTTTGAGGTAAGTGCTCATGAACTTCAAACTCATACATACATGCATCATAAATGAAAAATTGAGTTGCTATCATGTTTCTGCACTATCACTGATCAATAGCCCTCAATCAATTTCACAATTCATCAATTATACACAATTTCAGATTGAATCATAAGATTAGGGTTCTTCGTGTTCATCAGAAAACCAATGATCCTAGAGTGAAAATAAATGCAATTAAATGATACCATCGTGTTCCTTATGAAAATTCGAGCAAGATAGGCTATTCACTTGATCAAATTGGTTCAGTTTTAAGAAAATTCAAATTCAAATGGGGTTTGTGTTCTTGGCGCCATATTTTTGGAATTGAATTTAGAAACTTGATTCAAAACATAATCAATTTGTTGCAAATGATTAACAGACCACGCGCGTGGTCCAGTTGGTTAAACTTTTGAGTAATAACCTTAAGGTCACGAGTTCAACACTCATAGGGACCAAAACCATTTTTTTATCACTTGTTTTTTTCAATTTTTTACACAACTTTAATTAATTATTTAACCAATCAAAATAATTCATTTTCACTTCATTTTTTGCACACCTCTTATTTAATATACATATTTTATGAATACCAAAAAAAATCATCAAAAAATATTTATTTAATACATTTTTTAATTAGGTTTAAAAAGACATGTTTTTAAATGTTTTTAAATACTTTAAATATTATTTTTCATTTGATTTTTAACCTAATCATTTGTAAATATTTTTTGTGATCAAACCCTAATCACTTAGGACTTAATTGAGCATTAAAACTCGTTTTAACTTAATTAAGTTGATTTTTTTTTCAAATTCAAATCGTTTTAAAACAAGCGATCGCAATTCTTTTCAAAAACGATAAACCATTTCTTTTTGATTTTTCTTTTCAAAAGAAACTATTGATTGAATCTTTTTGAATTGATCAATTGATTTTCAAAACGAAGTGGGGCCTCTCGAATATTAGAGAGTGTAAGTCCCATTTCTTTTCCTTTTTTTGTACAGTTTTCAAAACAATAAAACATTCTTCAAAATAAAATCTTTTCAAACAGTTTTCAAATCATTTTCAAAACAACAAAACTTCAAACTTTTCAAATATACCATGGGCCTCCATGTAGGTATAAGTCCCAAGCCCCTTTTGTACATACCCTTGCCTTTGTACAGTTTTTCTTCAAACAGAAAACTTCTTTCAAAACAACTTTTAAACAGTTTTTCAAACGACGCGTCTGTTAACAAAACAATCAACCATGTTTTATAAAATACCACGGGCCTCCACATAGGTATAAGTCCCAAGCCTCTTGTAAGTATTTTGTTTGCATAGCTTTGAATAAACTCAAGTGGGTCTCTCCCCGAGTATAAGTCCCGAGCCCCCGTGTATACAAATGGATCATGCTTACAGGTATATTTCCTTCATAAACTCCATTATATACACACACTTTGTCATATATATGTGCTTGTTCATACTCGTTCATATTTGTTCATGTACTTGTTCATATTTGCTTGTACTTGTTCATACTTGTGATTGTGTTATATATGCTTGTTCAACTTAGTACAACACTAGGTTCCCCATAGCCTCCTATTGGGCTTCGTGCAAAGAATCTCCACTAGTTTAGGTTAGGACATAGAGTATGGTTTCCCGGTGAAATCGCTCTAAGAGCTCAAACCAACTATACCATGCCTCCTCTTGGGCTTTGAACAAACGACTTGTCCCTCCCATAGCCTCCTCTTGGGCTTACAATGCAAGGACCCTCGATTGTCCCTCCCATAGCCTCCTCTTGGGCTTACAATGCAAGGACCCTCGGATAGCCTCCTCTTGGGCTTCGTACAAGGACCCACGGGCTTCTTATAAGCATCCCCAATATCCAAATCAAATACCCTAGGAGATTAGACATTTATCATCTCTATGATAGGAGTATCTCTTCTATATCATCACAAACAATCAATCAATCAATCACTCAATCAAACTTTTTTGCCACAAGGCTGGCTAATCAATCAAACCTTTTTGCCACCATACTGGCTGATTAATTAAAGTTTTTGTCACAAGGCTGACTTCATTGAAACTTTTGCCACAAGGCTGGCTGATTAATCAAAACTTTTTGTCACAAGGCTGACTTCATTGAAAGTTTTTGCCACAAGGCTGGCTAAAAAGCATCTTTATCATTCTAAGCGCCATAAGTGGCATGGCCCAGGGCTTGTAATGAAAAGATTTTCAAACAAAAAACAAACAGATGTATGTGATGATATAGATTAGATACATCGAACATTGAGATGACATTTGTCTCTTTTCCTTTGCTTCCACTAGCATAAGTGGGAACTACGATTGCTCTGACTTTCTCAACATCCCTTTGAGAATACGTAGGCACAAGGTCGTATCCTTGGCGAGCAAAACTTCTCTCTCAAACCATTCAAACCTTAGCACCCGTAGACCCCGAGCTACAGATGCTCTGATTCCCTCTAGGGGATATGTATGCAGAGGATCGCGATGATCTTTGCGAGCATAATCAAACAAACACCTTAGTCTCCCACCTATTTCACAACAGAACCTCCACCACAAAGGACGAAAAAACAAAACAAAGAAACCTATAGAGTACTATAGATATGCTGGGTGCTAATACCTTCCCTTCGTATAACCAACCCTCTTACCCAAGATCTCTCCCCACCTTTTAGGTTATTGCAACTTTTTTCCTTTTCCTACTTTGGAAACAATAAAAAGTTTGGTCGAAACAAAGAAAAATCATTTTTTTGAGCACTCGAGCCCAAAGAAGGCATCAGGTGTCTCATCCCGAAAAAAGGATACGATTTTTCCCCGCGACAGAAAAATGGCGACTTCACTGGGGACCATCTTTTTATTGTTTCCAAAGAAGGGGTTATTTCTATTTGTTTTGTTTTTATTTCATTTTTATTACATGTTTGGTTCTATGGTTCTGTTACATCTGTGGTTCTGTTACAAGTGATACATTATGGACAAATCCTAACCCGGATTAAGTACACATAAGAATTAGGTGGAGGGTATAGTCATGTATGGCATACAAGGAGTCAGTCCTTAAAAAGTCAGCATGAGAATCCTTCCGCTCAGTGGAGGTTCCTTGTTGGTAGTATATGTTTAGCAAGTTTAATTGCGAAGACATTATT
This sequence comes from Vicia villosa, assembly GCF_029867415.1. Lineage (NCBI taxonomy): Eukaryota > Viridiplantae > Streptophyta > Magnoliopsida > Fabales > Fabaceae > Vicia > Vicia villosa. Next base: position 574,765 of record NW_026705571.1, read on the forward strand.
GCTTTCATTGAACTGTAGAAGCTGAGTTGGCTGTAGAATCCCAACCCATCCTGGCCTTATTAGGTTGTGGTGCAGAAACTATTTAGGTGAAGACTTGGATTAGTTGTCATGCGGAGAACCACACTCAGACGAGTTTTTCTTGAGAATATTGCTGGCTCATGAGTTTAATTGTGGAAAGCCGGTAATATCCGAAAGAAAAATGTAGACTCTGACGTATCAGTAGAACATGTTTTGCAGGTGATAAACCCTAGTACTATCCCATGTTTGGTTCTCTGACCTCATGCTCGTGACGCTGGACCTTTGAACCTATGTGTACTATGTTTTGAATTACCATGTTTGTAGTACCATGTTTGCGTTACCATGTTTGAACTACCATGTTTGCTTTACCATGTTTGAATATGTGGCATCCACGCATCCATGCATTCATACATTCATTAAAAAACCCATCTTTTTCCATAAAAAACATGATTTTTTCCAAAAATATTTTAGAGAAATTTTCCTTGCAAACATTATAGGATTAAGTTATGGAAGGGGTAAAAAGGCATACCAAGAAATACGGTTTCAAAGAGCCTAATGTGGAAAGACTGAAAGAGTTAGCATCTTTTGTACAAGATCCTTCCGATTTTAGGAAAAGCCATGGAAAGCTTTTGTCTATCTTGAACACTCATGTTGATGAAGGACTTCTCAAAACTCTGGTTCAGTTCTATGATCCCGTCTACCGGTGTTTCACCTTTCCAGACTATCAGTTGGTACCAACCTTGGAAGAATATGCCAATCTTTTGGGTATTCCTGTGTTTGACAAAATACCTTTCAATGGTTTGGAAGCCATTCCTAAGTCACCAGCCATTGCAGCAGGTATCCACTTGAAGAAATCTGAAGTAGAAAGTAATTGGACTACCAAAGGAAACCTTCCGGGTTTGACTTCGCAGTTTTTAATAAAGAAAGCCTTTGATTTCATTGAAACTGGGAGCATGATAGCTTTTGAAGCTGTACTAGCCTTGCTCATCTATGGGTTGGTTCTGTTTCCCAACATCAACGACTTTGTTGATATCAACGCCATAAAGATCTTTCTGATTGGAAATCCTGTTCCGACTTTGCTTGGTGACATGTATTTCTCTGTCCATCATAGGAATCGCCAAGGTGGTGGAATCATTGTATGTTGTGCACCTCTTTTGTACAAATGGATTGTTTCACACTTACCTGAGTCTCCTACTTTCATGGAAAACCAAGAAGGTTTGCGTTGGTCTCAAAGGCTTATGTCTCTTACTAATAATGATATTCATTGGTATACCTTGGCTCGCTGCGGCACAGAAACCATTGATAGTTGTGGAGAGTTCGCCAACGTACCCCTCATTGGTACACAAGGAGGAATTAACTACAATCCAGTCCTAGCCCGACGACAACTCGGGTATGCAAATTCAGTTAAACCTGTTGGTCTTGCAGTGGAAAGCTACTTCTACCAAGAAGGAGAGGATCCTCAGAGGTTGAAGACAAGAATGGTGAAGGCTTGGTACGACGTCCGAAGAAAAGAAAAAGGTGGGATAAGAAATTGCATTGCCACGAACGCCTACACCTGCTGGGTAAAGAAAAGAGCAAAGGAGTTTCAAATGCCTTATGATTATGAAAAACCCATGTTCCCTGCAGTATCTCAATTGCCCGACATTCCCACTATAGAAGAATACCAAGAGACTTTAGCCAAGATGAGGTTAGAAAAAGACGCTTGGGAAGAAAAGTTTCGAAGAACTGATGTGGAAAACAGAAAGTTGAAGAAACGAGTGAAAGATCACGAAGAAACACTCTGTTATCAAGATGGATGGCTCATGAGTAAAGATGAGAAGATCCGTCGGAAAGACGCCGCAATCAGGAGGTACATCAAAGAAATCAAGAAAAGTCTTGAAGCCTCGACAAGCAACGCTCCGATGCCTGACAATTGGAAGAATGTTGTTGACAAGCTGAGGGCTGAAAAGGCCGAGTTGAAAGCTTACTATGGGAAAGAAATCATGAAGCTCAAGCTGCACAACGCATTTGGTTCTTCGTCTGATGAAGATGCTTAGGATTTGTTTAGATTTTTATTTATCATTTGCTTCTGTAAGGAGCTACGCTCCAATGTTGTAACATTTTCCCATTATTTCAATAAAAGAATAGTTTGTGTTCAAATGTTTGCAAGGAAATAATCTTTAAAATGTTTGGAAAAATCATAAACTTCTTTTTGCATACATCATTCTGCATATCGAGTCTGTTGTATAGAGTCTCATCTTTTGGATATTTCTCCAATAGATCGTCAAGTTGTCGCGTCTCAAAGTTTCTCGACCGTGCTCGCAATCAGATCACAGATACAATACTCGTTCAAGCAGAAGAAGAGTAATGGAACACTCTGAACAAGAGAATATTGAGCTTCGTGGTACAGTGACCACCTTTCAAGAAAAGTTGGAAAGTCTCACTACTCTGGTTGACTCTTTAATGGCTGCACAGAATCAGCCGCCGCCACCTAACAGTCAAGCAACGGTAACATCTGAAGTCACTACTCCAGTTTCTACGGTTGCATTCAGCATTCCATCTTTCTCCATGCCAGAAGGTTGGGGCCCGCCTTTCAGCTTTGGTACAGGTTTCCGTCATAATTTCTCTGGGGTTCAAACAACCACAACTGAAGCGCCTGCTACACAAGGTTCAGCATTTATTCCACATTCGGGGGTAACTTTTTCTCAAATTACTATGGCACTTTCTCAACCCACTATGACGGTTGCTACTCCTATGGTTCACACTGTTCCTTACGGAGACAATGAGATTTATCATGATCAGGGTGATAGCACAAATCAGCGAAGCCTTGTGGGAGATCTCCAAGAACAATTCAACAAAATTCAACTGGAAGTCAAAGCTATTCGGGGAAAAGATTTGTTTGGAAAGAATGCTCAGGAGCTATGTTTGGTTCCCAGTGTACAAATACCAGCTAAATTCAAGGTCCCAGACTTTGAGAAGTACAAAGGTAGTTCTTGTCCACAAAGTCATCTCGTAATGTATGCCAGAAAGATGTCTACTTATGCAAATAATCATCAGTTGCTTATCCATTACTTTCAAGACAGTTTGACTGGTGCCGCACTGAAGTGGTACGCAGGTTTGGATAGCACCAACATTCGGACTTTCAACGATCTAGGCGAGGCCTTTGTCCGACAATACAAATACAACTCGGATATGGCTCCAGACAGAGATCAGCTCCGATCCATGGCTCAGAAAGATCATGAAGCTTTCAAAGAATACGCCCAACGATGGAGAGAAACTGCTGCTCAGATTAATCCACCGTTAAAAGAGAAAGAGATGACAAAGATCTTCTTGAATACTCTCAGCCCGTTTTATTACGAACGCATGATTGCTAGTGCTCCAAGTGATTTCACCGAAATGGTAAACATGGGGATGCGTCTAGAAGAAGAAGTCCGAACCGGACGTCTAACTAAAGAAGGTGGATCTTCAAGCGGAACCAAAAAGTTCGGAGGTGGTTTCCAAAAGAAGAAAGAGCAGAGTGTTGACATGGTATCCCAAGGGAGGCCAAAATGAAGTGTCAATCGTCAACAACAGGTAGCTGCTATCGCACCAGCCGTTAATACAGCACCAAATCCGGGATTTACCCCGCAATTTCAACAACAACAGCCTCGACAACAGGCTCAGCAGTTCAACAACAATCAGAATCGTGTGCAAAGAGCTCCACAGTTTGATCCGATTCCAATGACCTACACAGAGTTGTACCCTGCTTTGATTGAAAGAGGTCTTGTTCAAACTAAAGCACCACCACCAGTACCTGAGAAACTCCCATGGTGGTACAAAGCTGAGGTCTCATGCCCTTATCATCAAGGAGCACCTGGCCATGATCTTGAGCATTGCATAGCCTTGAAATATGAAGTTCATAGGTTGGTTAGATCTAATCTCCTCTCTTTCAGAAATTTGAATCCAAATGTGCAAGCAAATCCACTGCCCAATCATGGAGGGCATGTTGTAAACATGGTGTATGGATGTCCTGGTCCATACCGAGTCTATAATATCAATTTCTCAAGAGCAAATTTGGTACAAATGCACGCTACTCTCTGTCAAGGGCAGAATTTTCGCCAGCATCACTATGGTTCCTGTAGCATATGTTGTGTAGATCCTCACGGATGTTCGATTGTGAGAAGAGATCTCCAAGTACTGTTGGATAATGGTACTATTCAGATCTACAGAAATAGGAATGAAGATGAAGTTAACATGATAGGATGTTATCCGCATGAGCTTTTAGTCTCAGATATCAACTCGGAAATGCCTAAAGTTAACGTCATCGTTCCTCATTTCAACATGCCTGAGCGCATAGAAGTTACTTACAGCAAGCCAAAGGTTCCTATTGCTCCTTTGATCATTTGTCTACCTGGACCTGTTCCTTATGACTCTGACAAGGCAGTTCCATACAACTACAATGCAACAATGATAAAGGATGGACAAGAAGTTCCTTTACCTACTCTTTCATCTGTCGTAAACATCGCTGATGTGAGTCGGGTAACAAGAAGTGGACGTGTGTATACTCCACTACCTCCAAAGCAGCCTGTTGCTCCTGCTACCGGGCAAAATCATGTCAATGTTCCAGTGGGAAATCCTGTGGAAACTCCTGTCAGTAATACAAACACTGATGTTGGCCAATCCAGTGGAACCAATGTCAATCCTGATTTTAATGAAATTTTGAAACTTATCAAAAGAAGTGAATACAAGATTGTGGATCAGCTTATGCAGACTCCTTCAAAAATCTCAATACTTTCATTGCTGTTGAATTCAGAAGCCCACAGGGAAGCCCTGATGAGAGTTTTGGATCAGGCTTTTGTGGATCATGATGTGACTGTTGATCACTTTGATGGGATAATAGCTAACATAACAGCTTGCAACAATTTGAGCTTCTGTGATGAAGAACTCCCCGAGGAGGGCAGCAATCACAATCTTGCTTTGCACATTTCTATGAACTGTCAGTCAGACTCTTTGTCCAATGTGTTGGTAGACACCGGATCTTCCTTGAATGTGATGCCAAAGACGACTCTTGCTCGCTTGTCTTACCAAGGAATGCCTATGAAGTTCAGTGCTGTAGTAGTCAAAGCATTTGATGGATCGCGAAAATCTGTTATCGGAGAAGTCAACCTTCCCATGACAATTGGTCCACATACATTTCAAATCACCTTCCAGGTCATGGACATTCAAGCTGCTTATAGCTGCCTGTTAGGACGACCATGGATCCATGAAGCAGGGGCAGTAACTTCTACGCTCCATCAAAAGTTAAAATTTGTAACAAATGGAAAATTGGTAACGATAAGTGGAGAACAAGCCTTAATGGTGAGTCATTTATCCAATTTCTCTTTCATTGGTGCTGATGATGTGGAAGGAACTCAGTTCCAAGGTCTCTCTTTAGAAGACGAATCTTCCAAAAAGAAAGCATCAATCTCTTCTTACAAAGAGGCAGTAAAAGTAGTGAAAGATGGAACTACCACTGGCTGGGGGCAAGTTGTGATCCCGACCAAGAATGAAACTAGAGTAGGACTCGGATGTTCACCAACATTCTCAAACTGCACCAAGAAGGATGAAACCCTTCGTCCGATCAAAGAAACGTTCCATAGTGGAGGATTCCTTAACCCAATTCCTCAAGAGGTTAATGTCCTTATTGAAGAATGCATCGAAGAAGGTCTCTCCGATACTGAAGAAGAATGGAAATGTTATCTCAATGACTCGGGATACATATCTCAGGAAGAACCATATCCTCCGTCAGAGAAATCCAAAGGCAACGAAACTGAGCCTATTCCTGCAGAGGTCTGGGACACCTTGGGACAACCAAGTGGAAAATTTGATTATAGGGTGAAATACACTGCACCTGAAAGTTCAAAGATTGCAATTGAGGATATCCAACCAACTGGATGGGGAGATTCCTTTGAATATAATAGTCAACCAGAAGAGGCTTATCAGCCCTGTCAATTTTCTCAGCAGCCTGAAATTACTGAAGATTTCAGCTTCAACGCATCTACCAAGATTTATAATCCTAAAGATGGTTATTATCACATAAATGCCATTTTTGAAGATGAAGGGGAAGATGGCCCCGCAGTTGACTCGGAAAGTGTCTCTGACAATGAGTCTCTTCATCCTGAAGACTGGGAAATACATCCTGAAAATTCTGAAGATTGTGACTCATCTTATGCTCTTCAAGAAGTAGAAAAAGACCGTTTCAACTCTACAAAGAACAAGAGTGACAAACCAGGACCTTCAAATCCTGCTCGACCAGCGGTCAATGTCAATACTGAAGATAATTCTGAGGAGAATTTTCCTGAATACATAATACACAGAGGAGTTCGTTGTTACTGGAAAGCTGTCGACGTTCCGAATGTTGTTCGCCGCTCAAAGTAATCACCTCGCTGTTATTTTGACCTCCTGCCTTGCCCAAAGCAGAGAGATGTTTTATAGGGCTTTACTTTTAAATGTTCCGCCCAAATAACTCTGTGTATAGGGCTTTGTTTTAAAGGTTTCCCTCTTTGTCCTGCCCAAGACAAATGAGTTTGTGTTTAGGGCTTTGTTTCAAAAATGAATCATAAATAAAGCGTCATTTTGAATTCCCTACATTATATGTTTTATTTTTGCTTTTTCTGGAAATGGTAATCCTAAAAAACCAAAATATAAAATAAAAAAAAACTTTTTCAAAAAAAATCTGCATACACTCCTGCATTCATAAATTTTCTGAAATAAATATAAATCACATGTGCAGATTTACTATTGATAAACCCATTGAATGCAATAACCCTATGCCCTCTCCAAACTTTGAGTTTCCTGTGTTTGAAGCCGAAGAAGAGGAAGAAGAGGAGATCCCGGACGAGATCTCTCGATTACTTAAGCACGAGGAAAGAGCCATTCTGCCTCACAAAGAGCCTTTAGAAAAGATCAACTTGGGTTCTGAAGAAGACAAAAAAGAAGTGACCATTGGATCGCTGCTTGATACTGATATCAAGAGTAAGTTGACAGACCTTCTCAAAGAATATGTTGACGTGTTTGCCTGGTCCTACCAAGACATGCCTGGGTTGGATACCAATATTGTTCAGCATTACTTGCCATTGAAGCCAGAATGTCCGCCAGTTAAGCAGAAATTGCGAAGGACTCACCCTGATATGGCTAACAAGATCAAAACAGAAGTTCAAAAGCAACTCGACGCAGGGTTTCTTGTCACCTCAGAGTATCCTCAATGGTTGGCCAACATAGTGCCAGTTCTGAAGAAAGATGGCAAAGTCCGAATGTGTGTTGACTACCGTGACTTGAACAAGGCCAGTCCAAAAGATGACTTTCCACTACCACATATCGACATGCTGGTTGATAACACCGCTAAGTTCAACTTCTTTTCCTTCATGGACGGATTCTCCGGTTATAATCAGATCAAGATGGCTCCTGAAGACATGGAGAAGACATCTTTCATCACCCCATGGGGTACCTTTTGCTACAAAGTGATGCCATTTGGATTAAAGAATGCAGGCGCAACTTACCAAAGGGCAATGACTACTCTCTTTCATGACATGATGCATAAAGAAATTGAAGTCTATGTGGACGACATGATAGCCAAGTCCAGCACAGAAGAAGAACATATTGAATACCTTTTGAAGTTGTTTCAACGACTAAGGAAATATCAGCTTCGCTTGAATCCTAACAAATGTACTTTTGGGGTTAGATCTGGAAAACTCTTGGGTTTCATTGTCAGCCAAAGAGGAATTGAAGTAGATCCCGACAAAGTCAGAGCTATTCAAGAGATGCCTGCACCAAAGACTGAAAAACAAGTAAGAGGATTTCTCGGACGATTGAACTACATCTCCAGATTTATCTCTCAAATGACTGCTACATGTGGGCCAATTTTCAAGCTTCTCCGCAAAGATCAAGGGGTTGTATGGACTGAAGATTGCCAGAAAGCGTTCGACAGTATCAAAGAGTACCTGTTAGAACCACCAATATTGATTCCTCCGGTTGAAGGGAGACCATTAATCATGTACCTTACCGTGTTGGAAGAATCCATGGGTTGTATGCTTGGACAACAAGATGAAACCGGTAAGAAGGAGCATGCCATCTATTACTTGAGTAAGAAATTCACAGACTGTGAGTCTCGTTACTCCATGCTCGAAAAAACGTGTTGTGCTTTGGCTTGGGCTTCAAAACGTCTCCGCCAATACATGATCAACGATACTACTTGGTTAATCTCCAAAATGGATCCGATCAAGTATGTCTTTGAAAAACCTGCTTTAACAGGAAGGATTGCCCGATGGCAGATGTTGTTATCTGAGTATGACATTGAGTACCGTGCTCAAAAAGCGGTCAAAGGAAGTATTCTCGCCGATCATTTGGCGCATCAACCAATTAATGAATATCAATCTCTCAAGTTTGACTTTCCTGATGAAGATGTCTTGTACTTGAAGATGAAAGATTGTGACGAACCATTACCTGAAGAAGGTCCTGAGCCTGGATCCAGATGGGGCCTAATTTTTGATGGAGCAGTAAACGCTTTTGGCAATGGAATTGGGGCAATCATCATCACTCCCAAGGGTACTCATATCCCATTCTCCGCCAGATTGCTATTTGATTGCACCAACAACATCGCAGAATATGAAGCTTGTATCATGGGTCTCGAAGAAGCCATTGACTTAAGGATCAAGATCCTTGACATATATGGAGATTCCGCTCTCGTGATCAACCAAATCAAAGACAAGTGGGAAACTTTCCACCCTGGCTTGATTCCTTACAGAGATTATGCAAGACGTCTGTTGACTTTCTTCAACAAGGTTGAATTGCATCATATACCTCGAGATCAGAATCGAATGGCAGACGCCTTGGCTACTCTATCTTCCATGTTCAAAGTCAGTCACTGGAATGATATGCCTACAGTCAGAATTACACGCCTTGAAAGGCCCGCCTATGTGTTTGCAACTGAAGCAGTCATCGATGATAAACCGTGGTTTCACGACATCAAACGTTTCCTTCAAACTCAAGAGTACCCGCTTGGGGCATCAAACAAAGATAAGAAAACTCTAAGGAGACTTTCTGGCAGTTTCTTCCTGAACGGAGATGTGCTACACAAAAGAAACTTCGACATGGTTTTGCTCAGATGCGTGGACAGACACGAAGCAGACATGTTAATGCATGAAGTGCATGAAGGGTCCTTTGGAACTCATTCAAATGGGCATGCGATGTCCAAAAAGATCTTAAGAGCAGGATACTATTGGTTGACAATGGAATCTGATTGTTACAAACACGTGAAGAGATGTCACAAGTGCCAGATCTATGCAGATAAGATCCATGTGCCACCGACTCTACTCAACGTTCTCTCATCTCCGTGGCCTTTCTCCATGTGGGGTATCGACATGATTGGAATGATCGAACCGAAAGCTTCAAACGGTCATCGTTTCATCTTAGTAGCAATTGATTACTTCACCAAATGGGTCGAAGCAGCATCTTACGCCAATGTTACAAGACAAGTGGTTGTGAGGTTTATCAAGAATAACATCATTTGCCGATATGGTATTCCCAGCAAGATCATTACTGACAATGGTTCAAACCTGAATAACAAGATGATGAAAGAATTGTGTGAGGAATTCAAGATTGAGCATCATAACTCTTCTCCTTACAGACCAAAAATGAACGGCGCCGTTGAAGCTGCCAACAAGAACATTAAGAAGATTGTCCAGAAAATGGTCGTCACTTACAAAGACTGGCATGAAATGCTGCCATTTGCTTTACATGGGTACCGTACTTCAGTGCGTACTTCAACAGGGGCAACTCCCTTTTCTCTAGTATACGGCATGGAAGCTGTGCTCCCCGTAGAAGTTGAAATACCATCAATGAGAGTCCTCATGGAGACTAAATTATCAGAGGCTGAATGGTGTCAAAGCAGATACGATCAGTTGAACTTAATCGAAGAAAAACGTATGACTGCTCTATGCCATGGACAGTTATACCAAGCAAGGATGAAACACGCCTTCAACAAAAAGGTTCGACCTCGTGAATTTCAAGAAGGCGACCTCGTGCTTAAAAAGATCTTGTCTTTTCAATCAGATTCTAGGGGCAAATGGTCTCCTAATTACGAAGGCCCGTATGTTGTCAAAAGAACATTTTCTGGCGGCGCCATGACTCTTGCAACTATGGATGGTGATGAACTCCCACATCCTGTGAATGCTGATGCAGTCAAGAAATACTTTGTCTAAAAAATACAAAAGAACAGCTCGGTAAGTCGAAAACCCGCAAAGGGCGACTTAGGCAAAAATGAGCGTCTCGGTGGACTGAAAACCCGAAAGGGCGGTCCAGGCAAAAATTAGAGACAATAAACAGAAAAAATTCATCCTGGTAGATTGAAAACCTGAAAGGGCAATCTAGGCAAAAATTAGGGATTAATGACAAAGTAACTGCATCAGTCCATACTTCGTCACCTGAAGAGTCTATACTTCATTAAAGGATCTTCAATCAAATCATCGCCAATCTGAAGCGACAGGCACAGTTGGAACTCAAAGTTGTTAGGGGGAATAGTGGTTATTGTTTTCAATGTAGCCTTTTCCGCATAATTACCATTTCCAACTTTTGTAAATACTCCATGGAATCACGCCTTTAGCTGATTACCATCCTATTAAATAAATTTGAGCCTTGTGCCCATTTGTTTGCAATCTCTAATTTCTTTTAGCTTGTAAAATGACGCTTTAATTGTGTTATTCGTTTTTGAAAAAAAAAGAAAAAAAATAAGTTTTAAATGAATTTACTTCACTTTTCTTTTTCAAAATAAAAGCGAAATTTTCCTTTGAATTGTGAACAACGGAAGGAACATCAGCAGTCGTCTCCATAGGATGAACAAAAAGGATTCTCCCGGAAAAATTGTTGAGGCAACGGTATTCTTGTCCCAGAAAAGAATTCTTGAAGCAATTACCCCTCGAGGTAAAGAAGCTCTTCTATCCCCAGTGAAGAAGCTCTTCTATCCCCAGTGAAGAAGCTCTCCTATCCTCAGTGACGAAGATTTTCCATCTCCAGTGAAGAAGTTCTTCCCTCTCAATAAGAAAAGATGCTCATCTTCCCCAGAGAAGTTTAAAGCACACAACATTGTTCACCTGTGTTATCTACACCGTGTTGAAAAACATTTGCCAAGTATCTGGTTGTATCGCGACGTCGGTCCTTCTCCAGTATATACTCCTCTGTCTGTCAGTATTGTCAGTATGCATGCTACATTCATGACATTCATCATTCATACATATTTTCATCATTTATGCATTCTTGCATTTTTCAATGTCTGCTTAAAATCACTTGTTCAGGATATATCTATCCCAAAAAAAAAAAAAAAAAAAAAAAGAAGAAAAAGAAAAAAAGAAAAAAAGAAAAAAAGAAGAAAAAAGAAACAAATATGGGCGTGTCATCTCTCCAAGTAGGTTGTCACCCATAAGCAGAAAGAACATATTCTTTCTCCAGTTCCCCACTGAGATCATTCCTCGTGGAAGAAGGTTGCTTTAGTTTCTCCTCTCAAAACAAAGGAGAAAATCCCCAGTCGAGTTCATTCCTCATGGGTACAAAGTCTTGTTTGACTGTTTCTTTCCAATTCATTCTTGGTTAGAACCCTTGTCTTTACCAGAGATTCAAATTCCGATTCCTCAAACAGAGTCGTGAAAAACAGACAATAAGCAATAGCCTCATCATCTGAGCAGCTTATGTCTCTTTCAAAAGCTTTTTCCTCTCAAGGAAATCAATCATGAAGACCATTTGACAATCAGGGCCTTATTACTGTTCACAAGGCTGAATAACCAGTAATTTCCCTAACAAAGTCTCCAGAATCATTTTATCACTTGGCTGATAATTGATCATGTCTTCAAAACCGCTATCACAAGGCTGGTAGTCGGTAACCTTTTGTTCTGGTTATATTATTAAACATGTCTATCCCAATGCTGATAGTCGATAATATTAACCGAACCTTTGAAACTCTTTTTTACCTTGTCAAGTCTATCACCATGCTGATAGTCGGTAATGCAGTTTCATACCTTTCACCTTCGCATTATTAAACAAGTCTATCCCCATGCAGATAGTCGGTAATGTCGATAGGTAAGCTTTTCTTACAAAGCTATCATTCCCCGGTGAAGCATACACTTGCTTTCCCGAAAAGACAAAACGGATTCTCTTCCTAAAACGGATTGAGACATCCTTCCCGATCTCTTTTCCCCAGCGGAGTCAGTTCTTGATATCCCTCGGTAAAGATATCCTTGCATCATTCGCAATTTTGGTATCTTAGGTCCAAAATTTGCGTCTTCTGATATTTAAGTCTCTTCCACCCTATCAAAACGAAGATTTTCAATCTTCATGTCTCAGGTTGAAGAAACTTAAATAGGGGCATCTGTCATACCCCAATTTTTGACCTAAGATACCACCTCATATCATCTGCATATGCATCATTTGCATCTCTAACAAATTGCATAGCTTGTGTTTGCTACTTGTGACTCAGCAGGATTTAATCAGGAAATCACTCATCAGTACAAGTAACAATCAATTAGGGTTTTGTTCTCCCTTCATCTCAAAAGAACTATCTTCATCAACAATCAACATTTGGTCCTCAGAGATTCATTTCAACAAACTCAACAGCTTTGAATCGACTGAATTAGGGTTTTGACTGAAGACAGCACACTCCTGACTTTTGCTCAGAATTTGACCTAATGGCTTGGGACATGACCTCAAGACCCCAAGTGCATCATTTTGACCTAATCCATTGGCTCATAACATCTCCTACACAAAGATTGATCAGACAAATCCTCAGATCAGGGTTTTGAACTATCAGGGACTGAAATCAGGGATCACATTTGGGAAACCCTAAAAATCCCCAGGAAGTCAATCAAAGGTTTCAATCATCCTCAAATAATCCCTATGACAATATCCCATGGAAATTACATCTCAATTCAAGACCTACAGTCATCAATTTCATCAGGTCGACAATTAGGGTTTTTGACCTAATTCACTGAACAACTGACTTTTTAATCAGGACATGGTGTCACAACTCAAACCATGGCTCAATATCCTCTAATGCTTCAATATGATCCATTCATACCATTCATATGGTGAGGATAGCCTGTTTCATTTGAAATCTCCAGAAACGCGATTCGTCTGAAAAAGTCAACTCAACAAGATCACCATTGACTTTTGGGGAATTTTGGTCAACCATGACTTTTGAAGTTTTGAATCATCAATATATGATATATGAAGTCATTTGATCAAGAAAAATCAAGAAAATCAATCAAGAATCAAAAAGTCAAAAGTTTGACTTTTCATACTTAGAAATTTTTCTAAGTGTTTTTCAATGGTTTTTTTCCAAACTTTGAAAGGGAATTTCTCAAAATTTCACCTACAAACTGAAAAAAACTTCCAACATGAAAGTTGTAGATTTTGATCCAATAAACAACTTTGACACATATAAATTTTTTCCATAAGATCAACCATTTAAGAGATATGGTGCTTCAAAGTTGGTACTTTTTGAAAACTTCACTTGAAATCTCATTTTCTTCAAAGTTCATGGATCTTTTTCACCCATTTCCTTAAAGGTCTTGAAGAAACTTTCAACTAAGGTTTTGAAGTGTGTAACATGAGCTTTCCAAAATGTCCAAGAGCATGAAAAAATATGGAGTGTAGCTATGGTTTTGAATTTTGCCATTAGTGAACTTT